>NC_059157.1:166421723-166645903 GCF_019923935.1 Bubalus bubalis
TTGAGTCAGTGATACTATCTAACATATTAGGAACAAGTAGATCTTCTATTCTCCAACTTAATTACCTTATACTTTATGTCTTGAAAATGGAAGATTTTTGTTCTGATCTTTCTTGTTGTTTTTCCTGAGGTGATGCTCAGACACCAAAGCACAATTTCCTACATAAGTTGACAAGATGTTCATGTAATTAGAATGTTCATAGTTTTTCTTTGTTTCAATCCTTGCAAACACAAGTTTAACTTTTATTATCTTTTGTCTGGGGTTAGATGGAGAAGTACAGAAGTTATGAACACAAAAAGTTGAGTGCATGCACTAAATGTCATCATTGCACTTCTTAAAGATTCAGTTCAGTCGTTCAGTCGTTTCTGACTCTTTGTGATCCTGTGGATTGCAGCACACCAGGTGTCCCTGTCCATCGCCAACTCTCAGAGTTTACTCAAACTTATGTCCATTGAGTCAGTGATGCCATCCAACCATCTCATCCTCTGTCATCCCCTTCTCCTCCTGCCTTCCATCTTTCCCAGCATCAGGGTCTTTTCCAATGAATTGGTTCTTCGCATCATGTGGCCAAAGTATTGGAGTTTCAGCTTTAACATCAGTCCTTCAAATGAATATTCAGGACTGATTTCCTTTAGGATGGACTGGTTGGATGTCCTTTCAGTCCAAGGGACTTTCAAGCATCTTCTCCAACACCACAGTTCAAAAGCATCAATTCTTCAGCACTCAGCTTTCTTCAGAGTCCTTTTCTCACATCCATACATGACTACTGGAAAAAACCATAGATTTGACTAGACAGACCTTTGTTGGTAAAGTAATGTCTCTGTTTTTTAACATGCTGTCTAGGTTGGTCATAGCTTTTCTTTCAAAAGAGTGAGTGTCTTTTAATTTCATGGCTGCAGTCACCATCTTCAATGATGTATCTTTCTTAAAGATAGTTATTACATTAAGATCTCTGAAGTTTTTAGGCACCTCAGCTCTTGCATCCCATTGGTTAGTAGGTCGTATTGACTTTCCATCTAGGAAAAGTTCATCCATTCTGACTACTGCCCTTCATACAAGCCTCCAATGTCAGCCACCCAGCCTCTGAATTACCCTCACCTTCCATGCTTGGCTTCCCTAGTATCTCAGATGGTAAAGCGTCTGCTTGCATTGCAGGAGACCCGGGTTCATTCCCTGGGTCGGGAAGATCCCCTGGATAAGGATAAGGAAATCCACTCTAGTACTCTTGCCTGGAAAATTCCAATGACGGAGGAGACTGGTGGGCTACAGTCCATAGGGTCACAAAGAGTCGGACATGACTGAGCGATTTCACTTTCACTTTTTCTTTCCATGCTTGGCCCCTTTTACAATCCATTCCACACATGCAATCAGGGAGACAAGTTAGATCACATTATACCTTAGCATAGAATCCATCAGCAGCTTCTTTATCACACTTTGAATTTCAGATCTAAAAAACCCTGTATAATCTTGCTGTGATCTTCCTTTCTTTCTGATTTAATCTCATACCAAGGTCTCCTCTGTTCTCTGCCCTCAGTGGCTACCTGCCTGACCTGAGGATACACCAAGCATGTAGCTGACCCAGGGTTTCTTCATGATCTTCCTTCTGGTTGGCCAGATCAACCACAACTGCCTCCTTTTCATCAGTCAGAAACCACATCATTTCTACATCCCAAAGGATTCTCTCTGATGATCCAGACTAATTGCTCTCTACAAAGAGCAGCATCACCCACATTGGTTTCCTTCATAGCTTGTATCACTAGATTTTTCTTTATCCCTTCATTGTGTGCCTGTCTTCTCCTCTAGAATATAAGTGCCATGAAAGCACATCCCACATTCTCACTATCTACCCCCGTATCTGATATAGTAGTCACACTATAAATGAAACCTCAGATTATGAAGCCAATTAGGGTCAAATATATTAGAGTAAGAAGCTGCATGTCATAATTATGGCTACAATTAGGAATATAATTACTATTCTAAATCAGAAATAATAAAATTGACTCTGTAGTTGACAGTGAAAAATCTACAACACATACTGTTAAATATTTTGTGCATATGTGACAATATTAAAAAGAATTATAAATCTGGATCTGGAATAGATAATAGATGATCATACCTTACACTGCCTTTTTGTATTCCCCTTTGAACTGATGGAGCCTAGTAGAGGGGCATGGTGGGAGGCAGATAAAGCCCCTGTAGTACATAGAGCTGGACAGGAGCTTCTCTTGATACATGGGACTGTGTAGGAGAGGGTCTTCCCTCAAGACTTGCTCATTGCCTGGAAATTAGTTTGCCTTATGTTCATCCATCTGGGGTATGACAGCTAATTCATTTTCTCTTTAAAAGAAATTACAATTCTGGCACAGGTCTTAATGCTGTGTTCCTAAATCTTGCATTTTTAGTCTTGTTGAATGTTGATTTTTCAATCCAGTCTGAAAAGTTATGGCAGATATTTTCAAATCTAGCTAACATAAAACCTTGATTTTCTAAGATGCATTTTAAAATGTATAATTGTATCCAGGTCTCTGGTTCATTCTTCCAAGGGTTAGGGAGGAAACAAGCATAATATTGTATTAGACAAAAAAATCATCTGTTCTTCATGGATTTTTGAAGAGTAGAAGCCTAGTGATCCTGTTCTGAGACACAACTAAGAAAGAGTTCACAGTAGACTTTTTGTCTTGGTGGCAGATTGCTGGAAGTGTTCTTCAGTGGGATTCAGAACATTAATTGCATCTTGGAAAATTTGTTATCAGCAGGGAGTTGGGGAATATGGTTCATCTGAGACTCACATAATGTCCTAGTAAAGATAATTTCATAGTATAGCTGATAGGCCAGATTAATTTATACTTGAATTTCAAAGAATGGCCCCAAAGCCCTTTATTTCACTATCATTATGATGGTAGAGAATATATGTATCTTGTACTATTTTCTTTATATTGCTTTCTTCCTGCAATGCAGGAGACCCTGGTTTGATTCCTGGGTTGGGAAGATCTGCTGGAGAAGGGATAGGCTACCCATTCCAGTATTCTTGGGCTTCCCTGGTGGCTCAGCTAGTAAAGAATCTGCCTGCAATGTGGGAGAACTGGGTTCAATCCCTGGGTTGGGAAGATCCCCTGGAGAAGGGAAAGGCTACCCACTCCAGTACTCTGGCCTGGAGAATTCCATGGATTGCATAGTCCATGGGGTCACGAAGTGTCTGACATGACTGGGCAACTTTCACTTTCACTTGTATAGAATAAACATATAATTATGTAATTCATACCCTTAAAAGCCTCTTCTCTTACCTTATCCCTGACATCATCCCTGATTCTAACCTCCTTTGTTATTATGGAAAAATAATTTCAAAAATTTCTCTAATATATGTAACAATATACACATATTGTTTGGACAAAAGGTAAACACATTTGTTTTCAAGATTTAGTTAACATATACTGCATCTGTAGATTGTGTATTCTGTCTCCAATCCATCTGCAAAAGTTCATTAATACCTAGAAAACAATCATTGCCAGTCCTAGCCAAAAGCAAATGGAATGTAAAGAATATACAATTATATTTAGAGGCCACTTGTAGAACCAGGGCTAATTCTGAAACAAGTTTCTCCTAACAAATATCCCTTCAAATACAAGCCATTTTATGCAAAATGGCTTTTATGATTTGTTGTTTACTTTTGCAGATGTCTCACTTTGGTGTCCTAGATGATAAGACTGGAGCCTGATATCTTGCAAACAAACCTAGAAAAGGTTGGTGTTGATGTTTAGTTGCTAAGTCCTGTCTGATTCTTTTGTGACCCTATGGACTGTAGCCTGCAAAGCTCCTCTATCCATGGGATTTCTTGGGCAAGAATACTGGAGGGGGTTGCAATTTGCTTTTCCAGGGAATCTTCCCAACCCGGGGATTGAACACAGGGGTCGAACCCAGGGATCAAATCTGTGTCTCCTGCATTGGGAGGCAGATTCTTTACAGCTGAATCACCAGGGAAATTAGGGAAACCCCTAGAAAGGGTAAGTTTTCCCAAATACTTTTTACCACTGAAGATGGTTCACTCTTAGCTCCAGGCTTGTGAAAAGCAAGGCTCTAATTCATGGCTTATGAATGTTTATCCTTCAAGATATGCTGAGGGTTAAGTCACTTTTCAGTAATTGATTCCTTAGACAAGATCAATAGGTGGTATTTTTATATTGGATAGCCTCAGCTTTTATACAATAAATAAAATTCAAACATTATTTTTAATAAGTTGAACAATGAAGATAGCATCTTACTACATTTATTTCACTGCTTGGAACCTCCACAAAACTCAGAAAATGATAATAAAAATCACCATCAAACAAAGCTTTTCCAATTTAAACATCTAAAAAGGTACAAGTCATTGCCTGAAATCAGATGTAACCTTAACTCATTAACCAGTTAAACATCCAAAAATGTCCCGCCAGAAGGCTGAATATATATTAAGGGTTTACATTTCACACAGGGTGAGGCATTATCAAGAAGCTGATGCTTTTATTCCTCTCACACACAGTGTGTGTGTGTGTGTGTGTGTGTGTGTGAGAGAGAGTGTAAAGAACCCACTAGTTTCCAGTTTCCAGAAAAAGAGCAAAAAATACTCCTTATTAATCCTCCACTGGTTTTTTAAAAAAATGCACATACAAAAAGCTGGCCAAATAATAGGAAACAAAATAGCCTTCTCAGGCTTCTCTCTTTTTTGTTTTTGTTTTGCTTTTAAAAATTAAATACAGCACTTACCTCTTAGTTTTGGATGATTCTTGTAAATTTATGGGATCAAAAGATTGTTCTATCATAAGACTGATCACTAAAGAATTTTTATCATTTTCTGTTCTATAAGTCTTTTGGACTCTGTGGGAGAGGGAGAGGGTGGGATGATTTGGGAGAATGGCATTGAAACATGTATAATATCATATATGAAACAAGTCGCCAGTCTAGGTTCGATGCACGATACTGGATGCTTGGGGCTGGTGCACTTGGATGACCCAGAGGGATGGTACAGGGAGGGAGGAGGGAGGAGGGTTCAGGATGGGGAACACGTGTATACCTGTGGCGGATTCATGTTGATATATGGCTAAACCAATCCAATATTGTAAAGTTAAAAAATAAAATAAAATTAAGAATTTTTATCATTTTCTGAAGTAACAAAATATTGGAACTGCTGACTTATAAAAACTCATTGATCTTCAATTAACATTGACATGCCATAAAAAAAATCCTTTTACTTCTCCATCACAAATATTTCCCATTACTTATTCATTTTCTTGCTGCATGTTGGTGATTATTACTTAAATTTTAAATGATTAGCTTGTTCATCAGGTTCTCTCAAGATGTTATAATTATAATAAAAATGTAATGGAGTGGTTTAAGATCATTACAACTAAACATGATTACTAATTCATTTAATAATTCCTTTAAATGTTACCTTGAAGGAAATAGTTTATATGTCATCTACTCCATGAAACTCCTCAGGCCTCTCTGTACACACACACACACACACACACACACACACACAGTTGGTTGTGTTCATTCTAGTGGTTAAAAAATACAGCTATTTCAGTGATCATATCCTAATTATAATGGTTCACATCATCTCTGTCTTCCTTACAAATCTGAGGTCGTAAGGGTAGGGATTTTGTGTTTTTTATTATTCTTTCCTGGGATATACATGTACAGAGGAACCTTGCAGGCTAAGTCCACGAGGTTGCAAAAGATTTGGATGCGAATTAGCGACTAAACAACAATATATCTACATGTTGATACACGAACAATGTCCAGCATACTAGGCAATAATAAGTATATATTTGTTGAAATAGGTATTTTAATTTCCTTCATGTCACATTTTCTTCTGATCATAAAATAATAAACCTTGTTTTAGAATATTTTTATAAAACACCTTTATAAAAAGAATATTCATCATTTTTAACTCTTTCATCCCCAAGTATCCCCTAATATTTGCCTTAAACAACTTTTATTAATTGGATTTGGTTTGTGGCTTTATATGAATAAATAAAGGTTTCCAAATCCCAAAATGTCCCCTATGTCCACCCTTGACTATGTTTCACTTCTTATGTAATAGATTAAATATTTTTTGAAGTTTCTTTTATCTGATGGCTCTGTTGCTGCTATTTGGGATCCATTTGCTCTACCTTCTTTATTTTCATGCAGTTAATAGTTAATATTCATTGACTTCCTGCTGCATTTCAGGTACCATAGTAACTTTGGAAAAATATTGTTGAGCAAACACACATATCTCTACCTTCATGAAACTTATAGTTAGAGAAGCAGATGATAACAATTTACAGAAAAAGTCAGGTTTCAATTTAAAACTTGTGAATCCTATTATATTATAGGTAAGTAAAAAAAGAAAACATGGATAATCTTCAATGTTCATAATCTAGACATTCAGAAACTGTGTTTGAATATATGCAATGTTTTTGTGTGTGTGCGTGCTTTTCTTATTCTGATCATATTATGGAAGGAATTATAATTTTTCAGCTAACTTGAAATTTTTCTTGTCATAAATTTAGGCATTCTTCATTCCAGCCAAGTTGGATAATCACTTGATTATGTTCCTGATTTGTTATTAATTTATTAAACACTTTATAAGTACTATCTAATCATCAAAATACCTTCTTTTGAAAGAAATCACAGGTTTTCAAGGGTTTATAACATTGAGTCTTCACTTTAAATCCCAATATTTAATATGTGGGAATCATATTAATAGTCCACATATGTTGAAAAAACTGAAACCAACCAGAAACAATTTCAGAAACTCAGATATAGGTAGGCAATTGAGAGCAGCATTTATGATATAGCTGTCTCTTTAATAATGGAACTGATAAAAGCATTTATCTTATGATTTTTTTCATCCCTCAAAAGGTTTCTAGTTTATAAAACTATGTTTAAAGTGAGATTTTTAGTAATATTAAAAAAATAACAATAAGTAAGAAAGAGAATTGAGGGCAAAAAAGCTTAAATTTAAGCCATGACTAGCGTTTAATATTGTCTTGGAGGTCTCAGAGATTGTCCTCATTTCTTTTAATTCGTTTTTCTTTTATCCTCTCTGATTCATTTATTTCTACCATTCTATCTTCTAATTCACTAATCCTATCTTCTGCCTCTGTTATTCTACTATTAGTTGCCTCCAGAGTGTTTTTAATTTCATTTATTGCATTATTCATTATATTTTGACTCTTTTTTATTTCTTCTAGGTCCTTGTTAAACCTTTCTTGCATCTTCTCAATCCTTGTCTCCAGGCTATTTATCTGTGATTCCATTTTGATTTCAAGATTTTGGATCAATTTCACTCTCATTATTCGGAATTCTTTATCAGGTAGATTCCCTATCTCTTCCTCTTTTGTTTGGTTTGGTGGGCATTTATCCTGTTCCTTTATCTGCTGGGTATTCCTCTGTCTCTTCATCTTGTTTAAATTGCTGATTTTGGGGTGTCCTATCTGTATTCTGGCAGTTTGTGGAGTTCTCTTTATTGTGGCATTTCCTCGCTGTGTGTGGGTTTGTACAGGTGGTTTGTCAAGGTTTCCTGGTTAGGGAAGCTTGTGTCGGTGTTCTGGTGGGTGGAGCTGGATTTCTTCTCTCTGGAGTGCAATGAAGTGTTCACGGAGTTATACAGAGGAGAGAAGGAGGAGGAAGGAGACAGAGGTGGCCAGCAGGATAAAAGGGGGGAATGAAAAGGAGGGAGACAGATCCAGCCAGTAATCAGTTCCCTAAGTGTTCTCCCCGTCTGAAACACACAGAAATTCAGAGTTGGGTAGAGTAGAGAGGGGTTAGGGAGGAGACACCGGTGACCTGGTGGAGAAAAAGGAGAGTCCAAAGGGAGAGAGAGCAGTCAAGCCAGTAATCTCGCTCCCTAGTGAAAAATGGGTACTGAAGATTGGGTTCTTAAAGGTACAAAATTGGTAACAAATACATAAAAGCAAAAATTAAAAATCTAGAGTAGAGTTTGGAATTTCAAAAATACGATGTTAAAGAAAAGAAGAAGGAAAAGAAAGAGAAAATACGAACAAACAAAAACAAACAAGGTCGCAAAAATAATAAAGAGAATATAGGTACAAGATTGATGACTAACACCAAAAAGCAAAAGTTAAAAATCTAGAGTAGAGTTTGGAATTTCAGATATACAATGTTATATAACAGAAGAAGAGAAACAGGAAAAAAAAAAAGTCACAGAAATTATAAAAAAAAAACTATAGGTACAAAATTGATAACAAATATCAAAAAGCTAAAATTAAAAATCTAGAGTAGAGTTTGGAATTTCAAAAATACAATGTTAAAGAGAGGAAGAAGAAGAAAAAAAGCAAGGTCAAAAAGTTATAAAATATATATATATATGAAGTTTGCTGTAAAAAAATATAGGGCCTTTTTTCTTTTTTTTTTTTTTTTGCAAAGTAATAGGTTATAAAAGTGAAAATTAAAGGAATAATAGAGGACTTAAAATTTTTTAAATGCTACAACATTTGAATCATAGGGGTCCCAGAAGAAGAAGACAAAAAGAAAGACCATGAGAAAATACTTGAGGAGATAATAGTTGAAAACTTCCCTAAAATGGGGAAGGAAATAATCACCCAAGTCCAAGAAACACAGAGAGTCCCAAACAGGATAAACCCAAGGCAAAACACCCCAAGACACATATTAATCAAATTAACAAAGATCAAACACAAAGAACAAATATTAAAAGCAGCAAGGGAAAAACAACAAATAACACACAAGGGGATTCCCATAAGGATAACAGCTGATCTTTCAATAGAAACTCTTCAAGCCAGGAGGGAATGGCAAGACATACTTAAAATGATGAAAGAAAATAACCTACAGCCCAGATTATTGTACCCAGCAAGGATCTCATTCAAGTATGAAGGAGAAATCAAAAGCTTTTCAGACAAGCAAAAGCTGAGAGAATTCTGCACCACCAAACCAGCTCTCCAACAAATACTAAAGGATATTCTCTACACAGGAAACACAAAAATGGTGTATAAATTCGAACCCAAAACAATAAAGTAAATGGCAACGGGATCATACCTATCAGTAATTACCTTAAACGTAAATGGGTTGAATGCCCCGACCAAAAGACAAAGACTGGCTGAATGGATACAAAAACAAGACCCCTACATATGTTGTCTACAAGAGACCCACCTCAAAACAGGGGAAACATACAGACTGAAAGTGAAGGGCTGGAAAAAGATTTTCCATGCAAATAGGGACCAAAAGAAAGCAGGAGTAGCAATACTCATATCAGATAAAATAGACTTTAAAACGAAGGCTGTGAAAAGAGACAAAGATGGTCACTACATAATGATCAAAGGATCAATCCAAGAAGAAGATATAACAATTATAAATATATATGCACCCAACACGGGAGCACTGCAATATGTAAGACAAATGCTAACAACTATGAAAGGAGAAATTAACAATAACACAATAATAGTGGGAGACTTTAATACCCCACTCACACCTATGGATAGATCAACTAAACAGAAAATTAACAAGGAAACACAAACTTTAAACGATACAATAGACCAGTTAGACCTAATTGATATCTATAGGACATTTCATCCCAAAACAATAAATTTCACCTTTTTCTCAAGCGCACATGGAACCTTCTCCAGGATAGATCACATCCTGGGCCATAAAGCTAGCCTTGGTAAATTCAAAAAAATAGAAATCATTCCAAGCATCCTTTCTGACCACAATGCAGTAAGATTAGATCTCAATTACAAGAGAAAAACTATTAAAAATTCCAACATATGGAGGCTGAACAACACGCTGCTGGATAACCAACAAATCACAGAAGAAATCAAAATTTGCATAGAAATGAATGAAAATGAAAACACAACAACCCCAAACCTATGGGACACTGTAAAAGCAGTCCTAAGGGGAAAGTTCATAGCAATACAGGCACACCTCAAGAAACAAGAAAAAAGTCAAGTAAATAACCTAACTCTACACCTAAAGCAACTAGAAAAGGAAGAAATGAAGAACCCCAGGGTTAATAGAAGGAAAGAAATCTTAAAAATTAGAGCAGAAATAAATGCAAAAGAAACAAAAGAGACCATAGCAAAAATCAACAAAGCCAAAAGCTGGTTCTTTGAAAGGATAAATAAAATTGACAAACCATTAGCCAGACTCATCAAGAAACAAAGGGAGAAAAATCAAATCAATAAAATTAGAAATGTAAATGGAGAGATCACAACAGACAACACAGAAATACAAAGGATCATAAGAGACTACTATCAACAAGTATATGCCAATAAGATGGACAACATGGAGGAAATGGACAAATTCTTAGAAAAGTACAACTTTCCAAAACTGGACCAGGAAGAAATAGACAATCTTAACAGACCCATCACAAGCACGGAAATTGAAACTGTAATCAGAAATCTTCCAGCAAACAAAAGCCCAGGTCCAGACGGCTTCACAGCTGAATTCTACCAAAAATTTAGAGAAGAGCTAACACCTATCCTGCTCAAACTCTTCCAGAAAATTGCAGAGGATGGTAAACTTCCAAACTCATTCTATGAGGCCACCATCACCCTAATACCAAAACATGACAAAGATCCCACAAAAAAAGAAAACTACAGGCCAATATCACTGATGAACATAGATGCAAAAATCCTTAACAAAATTCTAGCAATCAGAATCCAACAACACATTAAAAAGATCATACACCATGACCAAGTGGGCTTTATCCCAGGGATGCAAGGATTCTTCAATATCCGCAAATCAATGTAATACACCACATTAACAAATTGAAAAATAAAAACCATATGATTATCTCAATAGATGCAGAGAAAGCCTTTGACAAAATTCAACATCCGTTTATGATAAAAACTCTCCAGAAAACAGGAATAGAAGGAACATACTTCAACATAATAAAAGCTATATATGACAAACACACAGCAAACATTATCCTCAATGGTGAAAAATTGAAAGCATTTCCTCTAAAGTCAGGAATAAGACAAGGGTGCCCACTTTCACCATTACTATTCAACATTGTTTTGGAAGTTTTGGCCACAGCAATCAGAGCAGAAAAAGAAATAAAAGGAATCCAAATTGGAAAAGAAGAAGTAAAACTCTCACTATTTGCAGATGACATGATCCTCTACATAGAAAACCCTAAAGACTCCACCAGAAAATTACTAGAACTAATCAATGATTATCGTAAAGTTGCAGGATATAAAATCAACACCCAGAAATCCCTTGCATTCCTATACACTAATAATGAGAAAACAGAAAAAGAAATTAAGGAAACAATTCCATTCACCATTGCAACGGAAAGAATAAAATACTTTGGAATATATCTACCTAAAGAAACTAAAGACCTATATATAGAAAACTATAAAACACTGGTGAAAGAAATCAAAGAGGACACTAGCAGATGGAGAAATATACCATGTTCATGGATTGGAAGAATCAATATAGTGAAAATGAGTATACTACCCAAAGCAATTTATAGATTCAACGCAATCCCTATCAAGCTACCAACGGTATTCTTCACAGAGCTAGAACCAATAATTTCCCAAATTGTATGGAAATACAAAAAACCTCGAATAGCCAAAGCGATCTTGAGAAAGAAGAATGGAACTGGAGGAATCAACCTACCTGACTTCAGGCTCTACTACAAAGCCACAGTTATCAAGACAGTATGGTACTGGCACAAAGACAGAAATATAGATCAATGGAACAAAATAGAAAGCCCAGAGATAAATCCACACACATATGGACACCTTATCTTTGACAAAGGAGGCAAGAATATACAATGGATTAAAGACCATCTCTTTAACAAGTGGTGCTGGGAAATCTGGTCAACCACTTGTAAAAGAATGAAACTAGAACACTTTCTAACACCATACACAAAAATAAACTCAAAATGGATTAAAGATCTAAATGTAAGACCAGAAACTATAAAACTCCTAGAGGAGAACATAGGCAAAACACTCTCTGACATACATCACAGCAGGATCCTCTATGACCCACCTCCCACCTGTGGCAGATTCATTTTGATATTTGGCAAAACTAATACAGTTATGTAAAGTTTAAAAATAAAATAAAATTTTAAAAAAAAAGCAAAAATAAACAAATGGGACCTAATTTGCACATCAAAGGAAACTATTAGCAAGGTGAAAAGGCAGCCTTCAGAATGGGAGAAAATAATAGCAAATGAAGCAACTGACAAACAACTAATCTCAAAAATGTACAAGCAACTCCTACAGCTCAACTTCAGAAAAATAAATGACCCAATCCAAAAATGGGCCAAAGAACTAAATAGACATTTCTCCAAAGAAGACATACAGATGGCTAACAAACACATGAAAAGATGCTCAACATCACTCATTATCAGAGAAATGAAAATCAAAACCACTATGAGGTACCATTTCACACCAGTCAGAATGGCTGTGATCCAAAAGTCTACAAGCAATAAATGCTGGAGAGGGTGTGGACAAAAGGGAACCCTCTTACACTGTTGGTGGGCATGCAAACTAGTACAGCCACTATGGAGAACAGTGTGGAGATTCCTTAAAAAACTGGAAATAGAACTGCCTTATGATCCAGCAATCCCACTGCTGGGCATACACACTGAGGAAACCAGAAGGGAAAGAGACACGTGTACCCCAATGTTCATCACAGCACTGTTTATAATAGCCAGGGCATGGAAGCAACCTAGATGTCCATCAACAGATGAATGGATAAGAAAGCAGTGGTACATATACACAATGGAGTACTACTCAGCCATTAAAAAGAACACATTTGAAACAGTTCTAATAAGGTGGATGAAACTGGAGCCTATTATACAGAGTGAAGTAAGCCAGAAAGAAAAACACCAATACAGTATACTAACACATATATATGGAATTTAGAAAGATGGTAACAATAATCCTGTGTACGAGACAGCAAAAGAGACACTGATGTATAGAACAGTCTTATGGACTCTGTGGGAGAGTGAGAGGGTGGGAAGATTTGGGAGAATGGCATTGAAACGTGTAATATCATGTATGAAATGAGTTGCCAGTCCAGGTTCGATGCACGATACTGGATGCTTAGGGCTGGTGCACTGGGACGACCCAGAGGGATGGTGTGGGGAGGGAGGATGTAGGAGGGTTCAGGATGGGGAGCGTATGTATACCTGTGGCGGATTCGTTTTGATGTTTGACAAAATTAATACAGTGTTTCAGGTTTAAAAATAAAATAAAATAAAATTGAAAAAAAAAAAAGCCATGACTAATGGATTTCCAAAATATATTATTAATTTTCTAAACTATCATGATTAATCTGGGATATGTAATAATTTTAAAAAAGTAATTATAGATAGTTTTTCAATATCTTATGCCGCAATACAAATTTGAAGAGCCATGCACTCATTTATAGCTCTACTCACCTAGTCAATGTGCATGATAGAGTGGGAAATTGATATTAATAAATGGTTAAATGCTTAATTTATAAATGGTTAAACCATTAAATAATGGTTTCTTTTAATTAAGTTCGAGAAAGAAAAAAATTCTAAACAACCCTAAATATTCCAAATAACTTAATGGAGTTGCAAATATCAAAGAGCAATCTCAAAACAACATGGTTTTGTGTTGTTTCTGTTTGAGGGTTTCTTGTAAAAATGTAGTGATTGGACATTTTAGATTTTGTATATTGTTGGGAAAATAATTAGGAACCTGCATATATACATCTTGATTGTATAAATTGTTACTTATGATAATATGTTCATTTTCATGGTCATGACTCTCAATGCGAAAATATGGTGTATTCCAATCCCACTCCTGGAATTAAAAAAAAAAATACATGCACCCCTTTTCACTGCAGCACAATTCACAATAGTCAAGACATGGAAGCAACCTAAATGTCCATTGACAGATGAATGGATAAAGAAGAGATGGTACATATCTACAGTGAAACATGACTCAGCCATAAAAAAGAACAAAATAATGCCATCTGCAGCAACATGGATGGACCTAGAAATTATCATACTAAGTGAACTAAGTCAGAAAGCGACAAACAAATACCTTATGATACATTAATGTGCTCAGTTCAGTTCAGTTCAGTTGCTCAGTCATGTCCAACTCTTTGTGACCCCATGGACTGCAGCACACCAGGCTTCCGTATCCATTGCCAACTCCTGGAGTTTACTCAAACTCATGTTCATTAAGTCAGTGATGCCATCCAGCCATCTCATCCTCTGTTGTCCCCTTCTCCTCCTGCCTTCAATCTTTCCCTGCATCAGGGTCTTTTCAAATGTGTCTCAGTCACTTGCAAACCCATGGACTGTAGCCCACCAGGCTCCTCTGTCCATGGAATTTTCAAGGCAAGAAAATTGGAGTGAGTTGCCATGCCATCCTCCAGGGGGTCTTTCAGACCCAGGGAGTTTTTCAGACCCAGGGATCAACCCCCCATGTCCTGAATCTTTGGCATTGCAGGCAGATTCTTTACCACTGAGCTACCAGGGAAGTCTGATAGCACTCATATGTGGAATCTAAAATATGACACAAAAGAACTTATCTACAAAACAGAAGCAGGCTTACAGGCATAGAGAACAGATTCGTGGTTGCCAAAGGGGAGTGTGGTGGAAAGGGAGTTTGGGGTTAGCAGATGTAAGCTATTACATATAGAATAGCTAAACAACAAAGTCCTACAGTATAGCACAGGGAACTATCTTCAGTATCCTGTGATAAATTATACAGAAAATATGAAAAAAATATATTATGTGTGTATATATAAACTGAGTCACTACACTATAGAGCAGAAATTAACAAAACAAAGTAAATCAACCATACTTCAATAAAAAATGTAAATATTTACATAAATATGTAAATAAAATATAGGTAAAATCTTGAAAATATCTTAAGTAATCATTAACAAACATAATACTGCCTCTGTTTTTTACTTTTGGTTAACCTGTTTTTGGCTTTCCAAAACAGATTCATTGAAACATATAGAAAAGTTCACAAATGTAAGTGAATTTACAAATGAACATTTCCACCTGGAGATGGAACTGGAAATCTCCAACATGCTCTCTTCTAGTCTTTA
Organism: Bubalus bubalis; assembly: GCF_019923935.1. Classification (NCBI taxonomy): domain Eukaryota; kingdom Metazoa; phylum Chordata; class Mammalia; order Artiodactyla; family Bovidae; genus Bubalus; species Bubalus bubalis. The sequence continues at coordinate 166,436,769 of NC_059157.1, forward strand.
ATCCCCTCACAAAGGTAATCATTTTTCTGACACTTATCATTCTAATTTTGCCTGCTTTTGAACATTATATAAATGTAATCAAATAGTAATTTCTCTATTGTGTCTGTCTGCTTTTACTCAATATTTTATTTTTTAGATTTATCCATGTTGTTAACTATAACCACAGTACATTTGTTTTCATTGCTAGAAAGCAGACATTTTCTATCACAGGTATATACAATAAATATTTCATGTTTTTTAGGCTCTGTGGTTTCTGTTGCAAATACTCAGTTCTAATACTGTGGTATGTTACAGCATGAGAGCAGCAGTAGACAATGTGTAAATGAACAGATGTGCCTATGTTTTAATAAAACTTTATTTACAAAATCAGATGGTGGCCAGATTTGGTCCATGAGCCATAGTTTCCCAACCCATGCTGTAGACTATTCTATTGTTAAGTGTACTTACAGTACAACTTATTTATCCAATCAATCCATCCTAAAGGAAATCAGTCCTGAATATTCATTGGAAGAACTGATGTTGAAGCTGAAACTCCCAATACTTTGGCTACCTGATGCAAAGAACCGACTCACTGGAAAAGACCCTGATGCTGGGAAAGATTGAAAGTGAGAGGAGAAGAGGAAGGGGACGACAGAGGATGAGATCGTTGGATGGCATCACCGACTCAATGGACATAAGTTTGAGTAAACTCCGGGAGTTGGTGATGGACAGGGAGACCTGGTGTGCTGCAGTCCATGGGGTCGCAAAGAGTCGGACATGACTGAGCTACTGAACTGAACTGAACATTGGTTAAGGATGCTAAGAAACTTTTAGAACACATCTTTTGATGCATATACATATGTATTTTGGTTATGTATATCCTGAATTATGTAGTTTCAGGGTGATAAGAGAAGCTTATGTTGATTGGATAGAAACTATCAAACAGCTTTCCGAATTTATACCCACCAGCAATGTATAAGAGTTCCTATTGCTCCACTCCTCTGCCAACACTTGGTACTACCAATTTTTAATGGTGGTGTAAGGATGATTTACTCCTTATATAGAGATGATACTGAAATTTAAATCTATAATAATAAATTAAATTTCCATGCAAAGTATTATTATAAATTTAAGTTTAAACATTTAATTTTAGTTGCTCTGTGGTTCCCCCCTCAGTTTGGCATGCACAATCACAAATCCAACCCCAGACACCAACTGAACAACAAAAGCTCCACTTTCTAGTCCTGGAATAGCCTGTGAATTTATGCTGTACTGTAGAAAAAAGATCTTGAATGATGTGATTAGAGAAATAGGGAGAAAAAGTGACACAGCCTATTATCTTGACAAGGATCAGTTTAAACCCTCAGAAACCATTTCCAGCCAGTGCTTTCAAAGTTAGCTCCAAGTGCAGTGGGATATGCAGAAAGCGTTCATTAGTCAGGCACACCGTGAGTTAAGTCTTTACTTCTAGGAATCATTTCTAATCATTTGTAATTAGAGTAATGCTTTTGAAAATGTTTGCATTGCTACCAAGAGGAGTTGAAACTCTCTCTTCTGGGAAAGTGAGCAGATGGTGTCCCTTCATTTACTGTTTCCTGTTCGGCAGGGAGGACTGAGGGATTTAACTGGTTTTTTCCATCTCTCCTGCCTAGGGTTTTGGGTAGTTGTCTAGTCTGTGGTCATAGTCCTTGGCTCAGCTACTTTTTGTCCAGTTTCTTTTGTTTGCTATCACTTTGATCTTCATCCAATATCAGCAATGCCTTGCTTGGATGACTCTCTCACTCTGGCTCTTACTCTTTTCCTTGGCAGGAGTATTCTTTTCTTTTGGTTGTAAGAATCTGGCCAGTAATGAGGTGGTAAGCTCATGTCGAAGCAGCAGGAGTTGTCAGTGCTCCTTTCTTTCATTAACTTTCTTGGGCTGTAGCCACAACAGCAAGACTTCAGGGACTGGGAATTTAACCTTCTCCAGCACTGATCATTTTTCCACATGGATTCACATGGCCCCTAGCCCCTTGGCCCCTTTCACCACCCTCTCCCTTCACCTTGCTTTTTATAGATTATCCTGAACTTTCTGTCCAATGCTCTCCAGGGCCATCATGAAATAAAATGCTTGGAGAATTTCTTTTTTTAGTTAACCATCTTTTATTCAGTGTTGTTAATTGAAGAGTACTTTCATACAGGTTTAACAAAAGGCACTGAAACTTCATTTAACAGCTGTGGCAAACTATCATGAAATAAGAAAGCAATTGGTAACCATACTTTGCAACATGATGTCATTTCTTTTAATTCTAGTAGAAGAATGAAAATTTTTGCATCCTACGTAAGGGTAATGACTATAATATATGTACATAATTAGAAATTATACAATGAATATATATAGTATATATTTAGGAAAACTCATCTCTCTTTAGTTGCCATTCAGCTGAATATTCATACTCATCACTCACCACTCAATTCATTCTAAAAGAGACAATATATTGATCTAGTTATTGGGAACTTTGACCAACTTAATGTGATAATAATGATCATCATAATAGAAGTAATACCAACAATAATCATAATGACAATAAAAGTATTTTTATTGTTTTAGTTATTGTTTCAGATGCCTAGTATGTGTCAGATACAATGCCAGCCAGACATTATGTGTTTAGTGTGTGTGCGTGTGTAAAATTCCTAAATCCCAGATAAAACTTATAAGATAGCTCCGACCATGTCCAGTTTACAGGTAAAGAAAATGAAGCACAGGCAAGTTTCCCACTCAAAGTTAGATCTATTCCGGATGGTTGAGCTCTTTTTCCAATACACACATCATCCCCTTCCAGTCAGTTTGCTATTTTCTTGGATTTGGTTTCTTCCATGCCATCAATATTCATTTATTATCCCTGATATACATATTCATTTGTAAAAGCATTTCCAAAGTATAGATGATAATAACCTATTCTTGGATTTATAATCATGAGCCGTAAATGTTGAAGGTCTAGATTTGCATGGTATTTCAAGCTTATTTTGAAATGGTTTCTGTGTACTAATGGAAGAGCCACCCTTGCTGGTGCTTTATCTTATTATAGACAGATTTATTTATTTACAGTCACTGATGGATTATACTCTTTTAGAGGATTAGAGGATATAGAGCTAATTGCAAATGTACTATTAACTAGTTTTAATTCATATTACTTCCACTAATTTTCAATTTGCATTAGTGACTAAGATGATTTTCCATTCTCTGAACCTATATTGACACCAAATTAATATCAATGCAGAAAAATGCCCATGTTGAGTACTACTTTCTTAATATGTGCTATTATGTGCTTTATTACAATTTCTCATTTCTTGCTCTGTCAGTTACTCTAATGTTCCTTCATTTTTATTCAATAGATGCAATGGCTCTCTTATATTTGCTGATGGGTATGTTTCTATCATCTTTCCCCACCAGTGGCCATGGGCTTTTAGTTACCCCAGGAAAATTAAAAAACAACTTCCTGGACACTGTGCTCTTTATCTCTTAATATTCAATAGTGTATGCAAAATGCCAATCTAAGTTAATTCAGCTTTATCAGATATTCTACTAATGATTTAGGCACTGTGGCAATTCTCTTCAAGGCCAGAAAATGAGTCCATAAAAAAAGCATATGGGGAGTTTCAGATTAGAAAGATGTAAAATTATAAAGCAAAAATAGAAGACTATAGTCAAAATAACTCTCTTTAGCTGATGAAGATTTTCTTATAAGGAGATGTAGGGTGTTAAAATAGTTCATTTACTTCTGTTCAATAAAACATCAATTAAGCAAATGTAGAAGAAACACTTCATTGCATTTCTATACTTCTAAAATTATATACAAGGGATTCCAAAATTTTAAAATCAAAACTATTGCCCAAACTATAACTTTTCAATGGTTAATCCCTTTAATTCACATCTCCAGAGTAAGCTAATCTGTTGCAAACACTGGGGCTAAAGGACTTAAAACAGCCAGACAGAGTGGAAGGAGCCTTGGATTGAGAACAAGAGAGCTTGACTGTAGTCCTTGATTTCTACTCTGCTCTTACCTGCAGTTTAATTTTCTGCTTGCTCTGCTGGGGTCTAAGCTCCTTGAAGGTAGAAAGCATATTTTTCCCCTGTTTTGACTTGGGAGTGATGGAAAAACTAAGTAAGAGAGCAAGAAGGGAAGGGAAAAGATAGAGCATAACTGTAGGGGTTGGAGAAAAGGTAGCAGATAGGCTGCAGTGTCAAATCTCTTGGGTTTTTTCCTTCATTGAACAGACGAGTTACTTTGGTAAGGTATTATAAGACAAAAAAAAAAAATCCCACATTCTTTGTAGTTATAAAAATGGATGTGATATTAAAATATTTTACTATATTAATGTAGAATATAGGAACTTCTCTGTGATGAAAAGGAAACACTAATTCTAAAGGAAAGGGGCTGCATCTGGAAATATTTTCAGTGCCCCATTTTTGCTTGCATCTCAGCAGTGTCCTTTTAAGCTTGGTATTATTCATTCTTAAAGAATTCACAGGGCTTCTTTAATCATCTTCACTAAATAATAACTTTATCATTCTCATTGTGAGCTTCTCAGCTGGTGAGGTGAAAAGACATCTAAGAAAAATGGTACAAAGATCAGATACATTATGGCTTACTCTTGAGAGAATAATCTGGAGATTTGAAAATACAAGCAGCTGAACCAACCCTAGAATTTCTATATATCTGTCTCCTTAAAACGCCTTAGATCCAGAGAGCTCCAACGTTTCCAAGCTCTATATTTACAGGTACAGGTGTCATCCAACAATATAGCACATGGAACTGTGCTCAATGTTTTGTGACAGCCTGGACGGGAGGAGTTTTGGGGAGAATGGATACATGTACATGTATGGCTGAGTCCCTTCACTGTTCTCCTGAAACTATCATAACATTGTTTATTAATTTGGTATACTCCAGTACAAAATAAAAAGTTGAAGTAGAGGGAAAAACATAAGTGTCAAATTCTTTTTTTGGTTTCATAAAGAACTATACCAATAAAAGTTGCTATGTGGTGAAGCAGGGGTGTGCTCTTTCAGAAATAAATATGTAGAGAATTTAGTAATGTGGCAATCAATATTTCTGAAGCCTGAATTATAATACATATTAGGAACCACACATAGATGTAGGAAAATATATCAAACTCTACATTGATAGAATTTTGCTTTGCTATAATGAATGCAAGTCAAACAATCGAAAACAAATGTATACCACATTTGTATAATGTGATATACAAATTAGACTACATGGCTTCATGGACTATTGGAAGAAAGAAAACACACAATCATTTAAAAATCATTTGAAAAGTGTTTTGTTTTAGATTGGAAATTAAATCACTTTATATACAGCATATCTTTTGGCCTCAAATTCTCACAATAGTAGTTGAGACATAAATCTTGGAAAAATGTATTGAAATATGAACATTTTTTAAAAATGAAAATTCAGACTTCATGAGTCACCAAAGGTTTCCACTTCAGTGTGTGAATCTGCAAAACAGATTAGGCATGGCAGACTTCTGTTGGTGCTGCTCGTAAAGCACTGACATGCCTGGCAAGGCGCAGATTAAAAGTGTAATGAAAAACATGTTTCTAGATGTCAGCTCTAAGTATTAAAATAAAAAAAAAGTTGGTCATAGTATTTAAATATCCAGACAATATTTCAGTGTCTATTAACCTCAGAGTTTTCACTCTTTACAGGTAATTAAAACTTGATCTCCATTTATTGTCAGTCTAGCTGAAGTTAGATGACCACCTCTTTTCTGAACCATTATTACTTTGTTATCTTGGATGCAAAATGAGAGAGCTGAAGCTTTATATTTTTAAGAAAATTACCCCCAATCTTAGATTTATGCCGTATTTTTTAATACGGAGAGACCAAACTGTCTCCTATTTTTCCTTTGGAGCTGAGAAAACTAAAGACTGAGAAATAGAAGTGGCCGAGCCTAAGATAAAATGTATACTTCTGAGAACAAAGATTTTCCTTTGATTTTTAAAGGCTATTTTCCTAAGATGTCTTTATTATTTGGTCTTTGTTAAAAACAAAATTTCAACTCCTTTTAAGGGAAAGGAATATAGTTTTACATTTTTTTGACTGGTTTATTTTCCTCCATTTAATCTGTCAGCATGTAGACAGTTGTTTCAGATATTTAGCGACTTTGATACTGTATCATTTACATTTCTTTTGAATGACAAAAACAAAACACAATATACAGTGATATTTTAATTAGAGTTAATGTCATCTCAAATATTCTAAAAAGAAAAGAAAAGAAAGCCCTTTCATACTTAACACAAGTGAACAAATTCTGCTTTGCCCCTGCACCTGCTTAAAGGAATTTATTGGAAAAAATGGAATTGGAGGTATTTGCCCTTTTTATTTAAATCAGCTTAATAGTTCTTAGCACCACCTGTTACCACACTGTATAATCCATCTTTGGGTACTAGATTTTCTCCAGATGTTTAGCTTTCTATTGTCTTGGGGATCTTGGCTCTTTTAACAGTTCAGTGAATTACAGGTCACATAATTTACCTGTGCCAAACACACAATTTTAAATGTTTTATGTTAAGAAAAAAATTACTGTTGATTTTGAAGATTCCAATTTTACGTTTCAATAGTTAACTCATTTGGCATTTCTGAGAACAGGTTAATAATTTTGGTAGAAATTTACTGATGTAAATTATCACACAGGGGTTCCGCCATGAGTCTATTTGAAATTCTTCCATTTCTTTTCCTGAAATTGTCCACTGTTTTTATGCAGGGATAGTGTTGTGCAATTTTAAGTTAATTATACAATTATACAAAAGCGTGAGATAAACAATCTGTTGGTTTTGTCTACCATTTGGCAGTGAAAGCACAATTCAGCAGACAGACTATTTTCACAGAATAATCAATGGCATGACCAAGCAACATACATTTTCTGTGAGTTTTAGCCAGGATGAAACTCAAGTTGTACCTACTTTAAAACTGAACTGTTTCATTCCATGAATAGGAATAAACTAAAGATGACATGAGGATCCTCTCAAGTAATTAAAGTCATTCTCCTTGTAATTTTATCCTCCTGGAAACTTTATTTCTGCAGGGCAATTATGTTAAGGCCTCATTCGGGAGAGAGTGATTAAGAATGGATATATGATGTAAACTAGGATACGTCAGTGCACTCACTATTTGCCAGTTCTTGGGGAATTAAATCTCTGGACACAGGACAAGACCCTTATTTTGGTTAGTTAGACTTTAGGGTTTGGGATGAGTATATCCCTACTAGATGGGGTATAAGGGGACCTTTTAATGCCTTCAGTTCAGTTCCATTCAGTCGCTCAGTCGTGTCCGACTCTTTGCAATCCCATGAACCACAGCACGCCAGGTTTCCTGGAGTCCACCCAAACCCACGTCCATTGTGTCCGTGATGCCATCCAACCATCTCATCCTCTGTCGTCCCCTTCTCCTCCTTCCCTCAATCTTTCCTAGCATCAGGGTCTTTTCAAATAAGTTACTGAGTTTTAAATTAAATCCAGACTTTCTTTTTAATAGGACTGATGAACTAGGCCAACCTATAGGGTTTAATTCAGGTTTAAGATCTGGAATGAAGATAATAGACTTCTTTCAAAGTTACTTTCCCTTTGATGTACCACTAATTCAGCCAACATGTAGAACTTTCTGGAGGCCCCTGAAATTTGATGGCTAATGTTGTTTTAGTGTTAGGAGGATTCCACCAGTTTCCAGGAGCCTCAGGTACTTATGAGTGCAGTTCACTGCTCTTTATGGCATTAGGCTGTGGGCCATGACAGTCCTCAAGTGACTAATGTATTAGATAATTCCTGGTTGCCCTTCTTTATTCTGTCTCCATCATATTTTTACTGTCATTGAAATTAAAGATGAACATGGTAGGTATATGAGTCATGAAGGTATATAAGTAATTTGGCCTTCAGAGTTGGCACTAGTGGTAAAGAACCTGCCTGCCAATTCAGGAGATGTAAAAGACCTGGGTTTGATCTCTAGATTGGGAAAATCCTCTGGAGGAGGGCACAGCAACCCACTCCAACATGCTTGCCTGGAGAATCCCATGGACAGAGGAACCAGGCAGGCTACAGTCCATAGGGTCACAGAGAGTCAGCCACAACTGAAGCTGCTTACCATGCATACCTATATGAGTTATTTACTCTAAATTGCAGAAAAATTTAAGATCCTCAACTGGCTTAGACTTCTTATTGCATAAAGACTACCTATTCATAATTAAACAATCAGCCTTCAATTCTGCTATGTTCATTTGTCACCCAAGTTTTCTATTTGAATAATAGTATCTCGGGTGGAGGCGAGAAGCTTCCATGGAAATAAATGATTGAGAAAATAAAAGTACTGTATATGTTCATTTTATATTGTTTTCTAGCCTCTAAGTCATGTCGGACTCTTTGTGACCCCATAGATTGTAGCCAGCCAGGCTCCTCTGTTCAGGCAAGAATACTGGAGTGGGTTGCCATTTCCTTTTCTGTTAATTATACATATATATATATATATACAGCATATAAACATGCTGTATATACAGATATAATGCATATTAAATGAAAAAGGTAAAAACATGATCTAAGAAGAATACCTGCTGAGATGAAAAATTTATGCTAGTGTTCTAACAAAAAAAAAAAAAAAAGAAAAGAAAAGCATTTTTAGATTTGCTGGTTTAAAAAGACAGAAATTACTTTTTTCATCCTAAATTTTAAATCTCAACTGAGGAAACAGGACTTGTATTTAACTATTTGGTATTACATAGTTAAATGATTTAGCTGTCTTCCTCCCTTCAAACTTGTTTTAGTAGAGTTTTTGGGAAAAGAGAAGCAGAAAACAAGTTGAAAATTGATAAGGGGAAACAAACTCTACAGGTGCAAAAGCCTCATTTGACTGCCTTATCACAATCCCAACTAGCTTTGAATAATGTGCTTAGTCACTCAGTCATGTCCGACTCTTTGTAACCCTATGAACTGTAGCCCATCAGGATCCTCTGTCCATGGGGATTCTCCAGGCAGGAATACTGGAGCGGGTAGCCTATCCCTTCTGCAGGCAGCTTTGAATACTATAACTACAATAAAAATATAATGAATATAATTCTAATAATATAAAAATATACATATATACATTTATTACTGTTTTACAGTATTGTGTTTCTATTCACCCTTATTTTTCCTTTATTGACATGCATAATTCACTTCCTCATTCATAAGATCTTGTTACATAAGATTATGCAATGCTGTGTCACATATATGGCAAATATATTAGACTTTGCCTTTTAATTTGCATGCTATGTTAAATTTTAGATAGTCAATCTTTTCCTTTATTATCTCTTTTCTTGGTTTTTGGAAATAATATTTTCTATCCTGCTACTTTTACTCATGTCTAGCTTTTCTATGAGCTCTTGTGTTATTTCTTCTCATTTTTTAATGGGCCCCCATCCTGCAAATTCATTCTTCATTTGGATATTCTGTAGAGTCAGAGATGAGGATCTGAGCTACATTTTTTTCCCTCTGTATATGGCAGTTTTATCAGCTACATGTTTGGAATAGTCAGTTATTTTCCCATTAAACTGTGCTACTTTATCACATAAAATGTTTTTTACATATGCTAGACTCTGCTTCCACTGATCTGTTTAAAAATTTTTTATGCTACAATATGTTTTGATATGTGATAGGACATTCCTCTAAGACATTTCAAGTTTTAAACATGATTTAGTTGGTTTGAGGAAATCAGTTTAGTCAAAAAAGGCTTTCTTATAGTCCAGTGAATTATTTTTTCCTATTTTTATTCCTATCTAAATGCAAACAAGCAACATGCCTTTAATCATCTATTCTGTCATTTGTCATTTATTCTGAATATAGTCTCAGATTAAACTTTCACCTATCAAAATAAACTCTTCACAGTGCTGAAAATATTTGACCAGAAACTCAACATTTATGTTAAAGAATTTTATGTTAAATCAAACCAAAATATAAAATATGCAGTATAAAATATCCCAGTATAAAATATGCAACATTTCTGGTAGGTTAGGTGCTGGAGTGGATGAATGAATTAGTAATTTAATGGAGGAATGAAGTATGCTATGGAGATAAATACACAAATAAGATTTTCATGCTAAAGTTACATTGGTAGATATAAAACTAAGAAACTCTAATACATAAATGTCTTTTATGGTTTCAAATGTGAACTCTAGTTCAGATATTGGAATTCTAGTGGAGAATATGGTTCGAGAGAGGAATGGGATGAGCATATGAGATGATTTTTTAATTTGCATTTTTGTTTAAGAAGTGAGTGTGAATTAATATCCTGGGGCAAAATATAAAGGTTTTAGTACACTAGTTAGCCTGACAAATGAGATGGTGGCACATCCTGATACTTAAAAAAAAATTCATAGTTATAATATATGCTCACTTTTTCCTCCTCCTTTTTGATTTCCTTCCCTTTTCCTTGTATTTCATTTTTAAAATCTAGCCTAATTAACTTCAAATAGAAAGATCTAACAGCTAGTCAGTCATGAAAAACAAAAAAAGAAGGCAAGAAAAGAAACTATCAACCAATTAGGATATCTTTCTCATTATACAGTATTAGATATTACTGCTTTGACTTTCTAGTCTCATGAGAAAGACTTGACTAAGAAAGACTACAACAAACATTCGTTAGTATGATGTATGGCAAAAATAGATGACAGTGAGACCAAACAAACCCATTCTGGCTAAAATCTTGAAGCTGTAATTGTAAGATTGTCAAGCAGTTGCAGCATGAGAGTAACAGGACACCAAAGGAAATTTTGATTAGTACTTGAGAGCCTTCATTTTCTCCAAATGTTATTCACCAAGTTGTTCAATGAATAGGACTCTTTTCTGAAGTTGCTATTCATGCACAAGGAACTGAACAGTTGCACTCTTAAAAGTGGTGGCCAAACAGAGCTAACAGAGAGCTTGGAGTGTGCACTCAGATGAGAAAATGAAAGTTACACTATTTCAAAAAGCTTATTCCAAGATGGAGGGAATACTCCTAACAAGTTGATTGCATTTCTGACTATGCCAATGATGTAACTCACTATGAGTGTGTTAAATAAACCATTGAAATAGTTTTTTTATTTTTCCAATTTAGTCTATTTAAAGAAGCTACTTTCACATTTTTAAGAATAATTTTAGGATTGATCAAGTGCTAAAGTCTGTGTAGATTTTCTGAGTTGCTTTATAATAACAAACTAACATACTCTGATGTAGGATGCTTATAAACATAATAATATCTCAAGAATATTGAAATTGTGAGCATTCAGATCTCTCCAATTAATCTGTTTTTAACAGAAAAGTGACACATGCTGTAGAACATTCTTATTTTAAGTGAATTATGCACAGTTTTTATCCCAATAACTGCTTACAGCTTTATTTATAAACTTTGTTTATACTGCACAGAGAAAGCAAGTATGGTACTGGCACAAAGACAGAAATATAGATCAATGGAGCAAAATAGAAAGCCCAGAGATAAATCCACGCACATATGGACACCTTATCTTTGACAAAGGAGGCAAGAATATACAATGGATTAAAGACAATCTCTTTAACAAGTGGTGCTGGGAAAACTGGTCAACCACTTGCAAAAGAATGAAACTAGAACACTTTCTAACACCATACACAAAAATAAGCTCAAAATGGATTAAAGATCTAAATGTAAGACCAGAAACTATAAAACTCCTAGAGGAGAACATAGGCAAAACACTCTCCAACATACATCACAGCAGGATCCTCTATGACCTACCTCCCAGAATATTGGAAATAAAAGCAAAAATAAACAAATGGGACCTAATTAAACTTAAAAGCTTCTGCACAACAAAGGAAACTATAAGCAAGGTGAAAAGACAGCTTTCAGAATGGGAGAAAACAATAGCAAATGAAGCAACTGACAAAGAATTAATCTCAAAAATATACAAGCAACTCCTACAGCTCAATTCCAGAAAAATAAATGACCCAATCCAAAAATGGGCCAAAGAACTAAATAGACATTTCTCCAAAGAAGACATACAGATGGCTAACAAACACATGAAAAGATGCTCAACATCACTCATTATCAGAGAAATGCAAATCAAAACCACTATGAGGTACCATTTCACACCAGTCAGAACGGCTGTGATCCAAAAGTCTACAAGCAATAAATGCTGGAGAGGGTGTGGAGAAAAGGGAACCTTCTTACACTGTTGGTGGCAATGCGAACTAGTACAGCCACTATGGAGAACAGTGTGGAGATTCCTTAAAAAACTGGAAATAGAACTGCCTTATGATCCAGCAATCCCACTGCTGGGCATACACACTGAGGAAACCAGAAGGGAAAGAGACACGTGTACCCCAATGTTCATCACAGCACTGTTTATAATAGCCAGGACATGGAAGCACCCTAGATGTCCATCAGCAGATGAATGGATAAGAAAGCAGTGGTACATATACACAATGGAGTATTACTCAGCCATGAAAAAGAATACATTTGAATCAGTTCTAATGAGGTGGATGAAACTGGAGCCTATTATACAGAGTGAAGTAAGCCAGAAAGAAAAACACCAATACAGTATACTAACGCATATATATGGAATTTAGAAAGATGGTAACAATAACCCTGTGTACGAGACAGCAAAAGAGACACTGATGTATAGAACAGTCTTATGGACTCTGTGGGAGAGGGAGAGGGTGGGAAGATTTGGGAGAATGGCATTGAAACATGTAGAATATCATGTATGAAACGAGTTGCCAGTCCAGGTTCTATGCACGATACTGGATGCTTAGGGCTGGTGCACTGGGACGACCTAGAGGGATGGTATGGGGAGAGAGGTGGGAGGAGGGTTCAGGATGGGGAACACATGTATATCTGTGGTGGATTCATTTTGATATTTGGCAAAACCAATACAATATTGTAAAGTTTAAAAATAAAATAAAATTAAAAAAAATAAAAAAAATAAATATCTGCATTTCCCATAGGCAACCAGCATATGCTCTATTTTAAGTAGCATAATAATTTCACTAATGTCAGAAGGAACTCTTAAACTTTTATCATAATGAAATTACTGATTATCAGAGTTACTTAAAACCTATAAATTGGATGGAAAATATTCAAAATGAGTTAAAAATTAGAATAATTTAAGAAGCTTCTGAGAGTTCATATTAAACAAAGTTATAATATTTGGCCTCTTAGTCTAACAGGTTAATTTTATAAGTAAATGGCAAAAAAGTACAGTACTATCAAGATCAAAAGTCTTTTTCAAAACTATGTGTCTACTTGGCATTGGTTAGAATCAGAACTTCTTCCTCCCCAGCCCACAGATCTAGTTACACAAATAACAGTTATTATCCATAAATGCTACTTGAATGAGAATTCAAGTAAATTAAGATATCTACTCAAAGATATCTGCTAGCTCTTCTATTATTTGTCATGATTCTTTTAAAATGTAAAACTTCTCATGACAATCCTCTGCTTATCCTCAGCAACAATTCCCCCCACCCAATTCACTCAGATAAAAACTTGTCCTTATAATATTCTTGCAGAATTCTGCTGCTTTGTCCCTCTATTATTAATCTCTGACCTCCCTAACCCCCAACTCACCCCCAATTACTCTGCCTCAGCCCTTGGTTGTTAAGTTTGCCACGCATTCTCATTGTTAGAACCTTTGTAGTTCTCTCAGCCTGGAGTTTTCTTTCCCCAGATGTGTTCCTCTCCCTCCCTCAATTTCCTCAAGCCTGGGCAATAGGATGACTCCTAATTATGGGAAATTGATGCCTTTGCCCTGTGACTGTTCTTTTAGAGGTGCTATTTCTGTTTTCCTTCTTGTTGAACCCCACCTGCCATAAAGCAAAGAGTTGGACAAGCCAAGGGGATCTACCTGAAACTGACAGCCCCTTTCTAGACAATGTCCCTTTTCAGGGACATTGACAAATGTTATGACTGAGGCTCTTTTACTTGAGTCATAGCATCAGTGAATATTTCCCATTTATCTTATTTAAAATTATGTCACACTATTCCCGAGATCTCCCTCTTTCCCTTTCTTATAGTATACATCTTCTAAAGTAATACACAGTGTGTGTTAGTCGTGTTAGTGGCTCAGTTGTGTCCGACTCTTTGCAATCCCATGGCCTGTAGCCTGCAAGATCCATGGGATTCTCCAGGCAAGAATACTGGAGTGGGTTGCCATTCCCTTCTCCAGGGCATCTCCCTGATCCAGGGATTGAACCTGGGCCTCCTGCATTGCAGGCAGATTCTTTACTGTCTGAGCCACCAGGGAAGCCGATCTAGTGTATAATTTATTACTAATAGTGCCTGTGTCCTCCAGCTAGGATGTAATTCCACAAGGCAGGGATTTTTGCCTGTTGTTCACTGCTGTAGCACCTTGTCTCAAACAGTGATTGGTATACAATATGTGTTCAAAACTATTTGTTGTTTAAATGAATACATGAATGAAGGGCACAGAGCTATCTTCTGTCTTCTAAAAGCTGTAGAAATGATAGAAATTCATTTGGAGATGTTACGTTGTTTTCACTTCATTTTTCTTGCCCTTGAAGCTGAGTCCTGATGATTCAAATCTCTCTTCTAAAAATCATCACGTACTATCAACGTGTTAAAAAAAGTGTCTCCGAAGTATCAGAGTTCAAAAACAACTCCAATGCTTCATAAAATTTATTAGAAATGGCCTCTATTCCTTAGGTTTGGAACTATAGTTGAAAAGATATGTATTAGCAGAAAGCTCAGTTCAAAATAAATGTGTTTATCAATTTGTAAGTTCTGAATTATCTCTCTGGGATAGTCTTAAGTCTTTATTTCAAACCTAAAGAATTCAGTTTCCCAAAGATATATGAACAATATTTTGGTACAATATTTTCCACTCTGTTTTCTAAATATTTCATAGTTTGCTAAATATTTGCTGTTATGACCTAAACAGAATATTGATTTAAGGATGAAATACTTCCCAAGTGATAACTGGAATTTTTGAAAAAGGATTATTAAACTTTTACTCCTTGTCTATTGTGTTATTATAAAAAAAAACCAGGCCATGCTTTAGGTAGAGAGGGAAAATAAGAAATCATAGTACCTTAGAAGACTAAGGCCATCTATAACTAGTGCTATTTTCAAGCATTAAAGGAAAAATAAAACAAGCATGGCCAAATATCCTTCAAACGGAACCTTTATGTTACACTTTCATCAATAGGAATATACATTTGTCCAGGCTCAAGTGCCTGGAATAGAATTTTTGGTCTTTAGGAAACTTAAAGATGACCTAAATTCAATCTCTTCATTTCAATACTCAAAATTCTAAGCTTCAAATAATTTAAGACAGAATTAAACAGTATACATGAGTATTAAAAATTAAGTATTTTGATATTCAATGAAGAGAAACCAGTTGGAGGGGTTGGAGAACATCAGTGTGAGAAGATGGAGGTAGTATGCTCAGGCCTGACATCAGCAAAGGAATGAAGGGGAGTGCATGTATGGCGTGAAAAGGAAAAGTGAGTGCTCTGGTTTGACTGGCAAGTCAGGAAGAAACGTGGCATGGAAGAGAAATAGGGTTCAGTTCAGTTCAGTCACTAAGTCGTGTCCAGTTCTTTGTGACCCTATGGACTGCAGCACAGCAGGTTTCCCTGTCCTTCGCCAACTCCCGGAGCTTGCTCAAACTCAGGTCCATTGAGTCAGTGATGCCATCCAACCATTTCATCCTCTGTTGTCTCCTTCTCCTCCTGCCTTCAATCTTTCCCAGCATCAGGGTCTTTTCCAATGAGTCTGCACTTTGCATCAGGTGGCCAAAGAATTGGAGCTTCAGCTTCAGCATCAGTCCTTCCCATGAATATTCAGAACTCATTTCCTTTAGGATTGACTGGTTAGATCTCCTTGCAGTCCAAGGGATTCTCAAGAGTCTTCTCCAACACCACAGTTCAAAAGCATCAATTCTTCGGCACTCAGCTTTCTTTACAGTCCAACTCTCACATCCATATATGACCAGTGGAAAAACCATAGCCTTGACTAGATGGACCTTTGTTGGCAAAGTAATGTCTCTGCTTTTGAATATGCTATCTAGGTTGGTCATAACTTTTGTTCCAAGGAGTAAGCGTCCTTTAATTTCATGGCTGCAGTCACCATCTGCAGTGATTTTGGAGCCCAAGACAATAAAGTCTGTCACTGTTTCCATTGTTTCCCCATCTATTTGCCATGAAATGATGGGACCGGATGCCATGATCTTTGTTTTTTGAATGTTGAGTTTTAAGCCAGTTTTTCACTCTCCTCTTTCACTTTCATCAGGAGGCTCTTTAGTTCCTCTTTGTTTTCTGCCATAATGATGGTGTCATCTGCATATCTGAGATTATTGATATTTCTCCTGGCAATCTTGATTCCAGCTTGTGCTTCATCCAGCCTGGCATTTCCCATGGTGTACTCTGAATATAAGTTAAATAAGCAGGGTGACAATATACAGCCTTGATGTACTCCTTTCCCAGTTTAGAAGTAGGATTAGATTATAGCAGATACAGTTGCAGACTTAAGAGTTTGGATTTTACTTCATAAGCAGTGAAGAATTATTGCTGGTTTTCTGGGAAGGTGATTAGATTTATGATCATCTATAACTTTATAGTTGTTGGGAAGGTGGATGGGGAAAAAGAAGGACTAGACAGTTGAAGATCATAGGTGTTATGAAAGGACTAGCATTATGTGTAGTTGCATTAGATCATTAAGATATATAGTTCATGGAGAAAAAAGTCCACTTGACTCAAGTTATAGTGATAGAATGGCAGACAGAGTAGAAAGGAGAAATGCTTTGTGGGTGGGTTTATAGGAACATGAGAGCTAAGTGTACATTTCAGGAATCTCACTCAAGTAAGCATCAAGAGATACTTCAGGTATTATGGTTGAATAGGAATCATGAGATGAACCATAAGAATAAAGCAGAGGGGATATAATCAACATTTCCCTGTCTTTTTTCTCACTTTAGAGCCAGACTGAAGTTTTCTAAGCTATTGAGTACTCCAGGAAAATGACCAAAATTCCCTCTCTCTGATCTTTATTGAAGAAGGAACCCACCTGCTATGATGCAAACTAAATTTAAGGAATTATTAAAAAGTTAAGACATTGCTGGAAGTTAGATATCAATGGAAAAATTAGCAATAATATAATTGATCTTCAACATATGAAAATATTGATAAATAATAAGATAATTTAGAAGAAATAGAGAAATGGAAATGAGTTTGGGTAGCATTTTGTACCAAATTGTCATGTTAGCATCTATAGAGCAAGCAACGATGATGATAAGGATATTTCACAGTCTAAAGAATCAATAGGATTGAGAGTCTTATTTAATTGATCCTGATAAAGACTATGTGATTAAGGTATTATCAAAATATTTATAGATGTATCAAGTATTTTACAAATATATTTTTATGTATTATCTTAGCAAAATGTTTTCTGAGTATGTGATCTAAAATCATTCTTCATTTCTAAGTTGTGCTATTGACCTTGGGTCAAATTTCTTCCCCTAAAGATACATATCTAATGTAATAATGCAAGTCAATGGAAAACATGATTCAATTACCAAAAGTTTTTTAACAAATGCCTTGCAAGATTATATTTTTGAAAGTGTGTTGTATCTGTAGTTAAATTGTTTTCAAAAAAGTCATTTACATTTGATTTAAGAGGATACTTTTTTCATTAAGATATGCTACTGACAAATCCTAAAGACAACATGCTTGGAGAACTTAGGTGTATTAAATTATACCTGGTCACTTAGGGAATTGCTCAAGGAAATACTAACAGTAATAGTATAAGCCCATAGGTATTATGGAAAGTTCGTCTATCTTGTAAAAACAATTGTCATTAATAAAGCCTTATTGCCAACTACAAAGAGCCTTCAAAATATTTTCCACTTGGATTGCTGTATTGTCTTACAGGTTTTAAAGATTCAGTTGTTGGCTTAGAAAATTGAAAATAAATGTTAAAATCCAAAGTGTAAAGTTTTGCAACAACTATTTAGGTTTGACTGATCCCTGTTATAAGAACATAAACAAAAATAAGACATATGTTGATGAGTTTATTTGAATACAGTAAACCAGACAGAGTCGTGTGAAAAATATAACTTTTTTTCTTTTTAACTAAGAATATTCATTTGGCAACAATCCTGTAAAGGCTTGTGACTTCTTATCTCACCACACTGACCTTTATTTATCTCCTGTGTTGTCATTTCAATTTTCAAGTTTTAGTCCTGCCTTCCCAGAATAATTGGAAGTGCCTTGATTTTAAGAAACACACTTTAAATTTCTTTAAACATGAAGAGTTTTATCAGGGTAAGCATTTAATAAATCTGTAATGCTTAATTATAAATTCTCTATCATGTATTTGAAAGTTATTAAAGATTTCATTTGAATTAACAGCTAACATCTACTGAACACTGCCTTATGTACCAGGCATGTGTTTAATGTGGATTGTCTAATTCAATCTTCAAAACGCACCTAACTATTAAATAATTTTAGTAATAATATTATCAATGTTCCCCTGGAAAAATAAGACACAGAATTCACATAACTTATTCAAGATCCCTCAGTTCTTCGTGGTAGATAAAGAGGGGATTTTGAACTCAGTTATGTAGATGCATGTATCTTACTATGACTTTATACTGAGTTGACACTTTCTTAATTGATATCCTTTTACATAAATGACCTGGAGAGTTTATGAATCCCCCTAATACTGTAATTCATAAATGTGAAAAATGCATGTCTTGGATTAATTTTCAGTGTGATCAAGCAGTAAGTGACTGTTTTGCATGCTCACACATGAATCTTGATTTCACCCTGTGCTGTGAAGGGTATATGGTGTTGGAGAAGATAATGGAGAAGACATAACCAATGGTTGACCTGTGAACTGGACCCAAGCAATCAGACTCCTCATCCCTTCCCCTGTCCTTCAAATATATGTACATCCTGCCAACCATTCCCAGACCTCTCCTGGAGTTGTTCCAGGGATAGAGTCTTGAGAGAGTAAGGTGGTGTGGAAACCATCTAATGGTACACATGACTAAACCAGTTAAGGCCTCTATAAAAAACTTTTAAGATCCTGGGCAAAGATCTACTTGTCTTGAAGCCCCCAAAGACAAGCCTCCTAAGTAAGTTCTTCTGTTTATTAAAACTGCCATGTGCCCATCTGGAGTGGTTTCCTCTTTCTTTGGTTTCTCATTGCCCTCCGTGCACAAGGCCAGTTTACAAACCACCCTATGGCCTGAGCATTTCCTGCTTCAACGTCATTACTGAGCCTGTCAGATATTAATACTATGTGACCCTACCATTCCTCATCCCTTAAACAGGCTTATGACAGTAGTCACCTTTTCTCCCAACCTCATCTTTAGGATTCTCAGGTCCAAGTCAGCCACTGCTTGTGGTTCCTTTAAGATTCTTTTCTTAAAGAAATGGAATGCTTCCTTCATTTCTCTGCACATGTCTCAGTGTGTTTTGCCTTATCCAGTAATCACTCCAATACCCAATTCCAAACACCTATATTTCTCTAAGAATCTATCACTTGTAACTCATTTCTATATAAGCTGAAGTGCCATGATTGCAAGAAACATAAGATGACCCTGAGACACAGAAAAAAAGAGGAGGGGAAGAGAACATGGGGAGAGGGGAAAGGAGAGAAGAGAAGGAAAAGAGATTCGAAGGACACTGAGGTAGCTCACAAAGTTCAAGCAAAAGTAAAACCAGGAGACAGGCCTCTCCTCTTGTCTCACCAGTTTGTATCTTGTTTGTCATCATTAGATTACTCAAATCTCATTGACTTTCACCTAGCTCATCACCAACCAGTGCTGAAAGAAGAAATAATCTACCATGGAATGTAACTCAACTTAGTGGCCTGAGGGATGCAATTTGTTATTAAACAGTGGGAAAAGAAAACTTATTCAGGAAAGATAGAAATTTTAGTTCCCTAAACTTCTTCAAAATTACAAAGAAAATTTCTTATCCTCTGAAAAGAAGAGTTAGTCACTCAGTTATGTCTGACTTTTTGTGACCTCATGGACTGTATCCCACCAGAATCCTCTGTCATGGGATTTTCCAGGTAAGAATACTGAAGTGGGTTGTCATTTCCTTCTCCAGGGGATCTTCCTGACCCAGGGAAACAAACCTAGGTCTCCCACATTGCAGGTAGATTCTTTACTGTTCTGAACATATGATTTAAAAATGGCTTGGTTAACATAATTCTCTCCTATATAGGACCTCAAATGGGCTTATTCCTCTTAATTAGAAGCAACCCCAAATCAAGTCTAGCTGCTTCACACAGAAATTGTATCACTGTTTTTGGAATATCTCTGGACAATGTCTGTTTTCCTCTAGTTCCGTCATGGTTCTCCCATGGGACTTCGCAACCTATAAAGGCAAGCCCTATATATTACTCACAACAACACATTATATGCATAAAAGAAGAAAAAATAAAAAGAATAGAGTATTTTAAATATCATTTGTTCCATAAGTAAAGAGTAGATTATATTCTTAATTTTTGCAAATTATAAGAAAGCCAGAGATGGTATTTCTGACTTAATTCCTCCAGTATTTATTTCATACTCTTATTCAGTATCTCTCCTTTTCAGATGCTTTTAGCTATTAGGGTGATTCAAGTTATTATTCCTGAGGAGTCAGAGCATCTAGTGAGTCCTGTTCAAACAGAGATGCCATAGTTTTTAATTCTTGACAATGCAGACTTCCTATTAGCATGAAAGAGGAATTCCCTACATTACATCTATACTCTCCACCCACTGCCACCACCAGCAGCTACACTATCTAAACCAGCGACTCCATTTACCCCTGTGAGTCAGGGTCAATGATCTCAACCATAACAGCGAACTGTACAGCCTGAAGCTATGCTGACCTCTGCGAGATGTCCCATTCTCCACTGTCTTTCAGAGGCCCCTCTGAATGGGGCTGTGATATAATAACTGCCAATTTCAGGAGGTGACTGCATTTTGCTCAGAGCCAGCTGTAATCTACTCTTCAGTTTCCTTATTGTCAAACACAAGGGAAGCTTCCCATGAGGTCCTCATCTTTGATATTGATTGAGGAAAGTCAATGTTGTGGCAGGAAAAGATGTGTTGGGAGTATGAACAGTTTCTTAAAAAAAAACTTATCTAGGCTTTGAAGACCTATTCAGGCAAGGAAATCCACTTTTTGGCTAATTAGACCATACAGTGCCTAATTCAAGAAGGACAACTCAGGTAAGTTGGTCACCTGATCTTCCAAGCACTATTCAACCACAGACACAGGCTATTTCCCAGACAGGGAATAATAACTTGCTTGAGGCCTACCTCAAAAATCCCAGTCACCTTTGCTGTAACTATTCTATAATGGTTTTTCACATGATTCCTATAGGAGGATGAGAGAAGCCCCTCAAATTAGTTTCAGCAGCACTGGCTCATTAAGTCAAAAAGATTAGAGACAGAGTTGCTCAAATTGTGGTCTGAACCAGTTGGGTTATGCATTTCCTCTGAGTTCTATCTCAAATTGGGGTCACACTGGACATCTACAGATGGTATATGCTTGCAAACTAAGTAACAAAACAGGTATTGTGCCTCCCTGAACACCAAAGAATTGCTGCCTTTGAACTGTGGTGCTGGAGAAGACTCCCCAAAATCCCTTGAACAGCAAGATCAAACCAGTCAACCTTAAGGGAGGTCAACTCTGAATATTCACTGGAAGGACTGATGCTGAAGCTAAAGCGCCACTATTTTGGTCATCTGATGCTAACAGATGAATCATTGGAAAAGTGCCTGATACTGGGAAAGATTGAGGGTGGAAGGAGAAGAGGGCATCAGAGGATGAGATGGTTGGACTGATGCCATTAACTTGAACTTGGGCAAACCCTGGGAAATGGTGAGGGACAGGGAAGCCTAGAATGCTGCAGTTCATGGGGTAACAAAGAGTCGGACACAACCGGGTGACTGAAAAACAACAGCAACAATTTGGTGATACAGGACAAAGTACAGTGATTTGTCCTCCACTAGCACTGGTTCAAAACTGAGAAAGGAGAACAACAAGGTTGTATACTGTCACCCTGCTTGTTTAACTTATATGCAAAGTATATCATGCAAAAGCCTGGGCTGGATGGAGCTCAAGCTGGAATCAAGACTGCTGGGAGAAAGATCAATAACCTCAGATATGCAGATGACAATACCCTAATAGCAGAAAGCAAAGAGGAACTAAAGAGCCTCTTGATGAAGGTAAAAGAAGACAGTGAAAATGCTGGCTTAAAACTAAACACTCAAAAAATTAAGATCATGGCATCCAGTCCCATCAGCTCATGGCAAATAGATGGGGAAAAAATGGAAACAGTGATACACTTTATTTTCTTGGGCTCCAAAATCACTATGGATAGTGACTGCAGCCATAAAATTAAAATACGCTTGCTCCTTGAAAAACTATGACAAACCTAGACAGTGTACTAAAAAGTGGAGACATTACTTTGCTGACAGAGGTCTGTCTAGTCAAAGGTATGGTTTTTCCAGTAGTCATGTGTATGGATGTGAGAGTTGGACCATAAAGAAGGCTGTCTGCTAAGTCGCTTCAGTCCTGTCCAGCTCTTTGTGACCCTAAGGACTGTAGCCTGACAGGCTCCTCTATCCATAAGATTCTCCAGACAAGAATACTGGAATGGGTTGCCATGCCCGCCTCTAGAGGCTCTTCCTGACTTGGGATCGAGCCTGGGTCTCTTATGTCTCCTAAATTGGAAGGAAATTTCTTTATCACTAGTGGCACCTGGAAGCCCAAAGGAGGCTGAGTGTCAAAGAACTGATGCTTTTGAAGTGCGGTACTGGAGGAGACTCTTGAGAGTACCTTGGACTGCAAGGAGATCAAACCAGTCAATTCTAAAGGAAATTAATATTTATTGGAAGGACTGATGCTGAAGCTGAAGCTGCAATACTTTGACCACCTGATTTGAAGAGCTGACTCACTGGAAAAGCCCCTGATGCTGGGAAAGATTGAGGTCAAGAAAAGAAGGGGGTGACAGAAGATGAAATTGTTGAATCGCATCATCTACTCAATGGACATGAGTTTGAGCAAACCTTGGGAGATAGTGAAGGACAGGGAAGCCTGGCATGCTGCCATCCACCAGGTCACAAAGAGTTGGACATGACTGAGTGACTGGACAACAAAAACAAGAGGAATGATGTCATTTTTTAGAGGAAGGGATTATTTGATAAGCTCAACGCCATTCAATCCCTCAAAGTGGTGTGATGTGGTCACTGTCATTTTCTCTGATTTCTCATTTATTTCCAGTGTTTCACACTTACTTATTACTTCCCACTTTTTAGATCATTTCATGGGATAAATACAGTGAATCGGTGTAATATTTTGAATAGTGGAATGGTTAAAGTAGTTAGCTACTGTGTTTTTCTATTCTCTGGGTATGGTATTGCATTTGTACAGCTGGCCCTTTAAGATGTTTTTCCAATTTTCTCCGTATAGGAAGGAGTAAATGTACTGGACATTTCAATGCGCATCAAGTACCAGGGACACTTTTATTTTTTTAGTAAGAAGCCCCCACTAGAACAGCAGTAGCATTAGTTATAACCTGATGCAGTTTTCCATAATCTACCATCTTTCTGAAGTTCACGAGTCTTTTTAGTAAGCCAAAATAGGAATAGAAAATGTGACTTGGGAATGAACAAGTCTTCATCTTTCAAGGCTGTTCAGTAACAACTTCAATACTCTCAGAGGTTACTATTGTGACAGGAAAAGTGAGGTCCTTTACTTCCTACCACAACAGTCCTCATTCCAAGTATCAGGGAGCCAGTGTAATGCTTCTGCAAGTGATTTGTAATGATTCTATGTGATGTCCATTGGAACTATAAGCAAAACAAATATGAAAATATCCACAAAGTGGAGCCTGCTAGAGAACTGGTTATGAGATTAATTCATGTTTGAATTCTATTCATCACAGGACTCTCATAGACATTTAAGACAGGTTTGAGTTTTGCTCTGGATGCTTCTGAACAGTGTTTTGCTAGAACCAGCCCATGAAAATTATGGTTAGTTTTCCTTTGCCAGTACACAATTACTGAAGAAAAGACCCAACTGCTATGGGGAAGGTTAAGCAAAGGCCCACATTATATGTATCTAAGGATACAAGGCAAATCAACCTTATGGATCAAGGTGGGGTGTAAGTCTTATAATCAAACTATTTTCTAGACTAATATCTTGAGATAATTTTTCTCTTGAAGGAAATACACATTTTTATGATAGAATTCAAAAGAAATCTAGAATTGGACACACAAAAAACCCCCAAATTACCTAAAGAGACTGCTATTCAAAAATATAACTCATTTGTTATCTCTATATGGTTTTCTATCTATATGTGTATTTGTTAAGACTTATAGAAATCTTAGACTTACACTGGATCAAAAAGAAATGAAATTCTTTTTGATCAAAAAGAAATGAAATTATGTACTTCCATTCAACTGCTAATTAGTCACTACTGGAAGTCAGTCGGTACTGATCTCCACTCAGATTTATCTACTCTGCTTAGCATAGAGGAACTGTACTGGCACTGGGATCAGAAAACCTGGATTTGGGACAATTGTATCCACATGCAGAAAGATGAATGTAGACAATCACCTTACATCATACCTAAAAATTAGCTCAAATTGGATGACTGACTTAAATATAAGAGCTAAAACAATATAAATTTTAGAAGAAAGCATAAAAATTCTTTAAGACCTTGAATTAAGCAAAATGTTTTTCAATATGACACAAAAAAACATGGTCCATAAAATATAATAATAAATTTGGCATCATAATATAATGATATTTCAAAACATTCCCATTTCAAAATACTTCATTAAGAAAATGAAAAGACAAGCAACAGACTGGGAGAAAAAAATTGCAAATCATATATTCAGTTAAGGGTTTGTAACTAGAGTGTATAAAATCCTCTTATAACTCAATAATAAAAAGACAAACAACTCAACAAAATATGGGCAAAAGACATGAATGAACAATTCACCCACAGATGGACCTAAAACAAAACAGCACACTAAGTGAAAGAAATCAGCTACAACAGACCACACAAAAATATGATTGCATTTATATGGAATGACCAGGAAAGGCAAACTTATAAATAGCAATGAAAGTCACTTAGTTGTGTCCAACTCTATGGCACCCCATTGACAGTCCATGGAATTCTTCAGGCCAGAATACTGGAGTGGGCAGCCTTTCCCTTCTCCAGGGGAAGAAGGGAAACCTTCCCAACCCAGAGGTCGAACTCAGGTGTCCTGCATTGCTGGCAGGTTCTTTACCAGTTGAGCCACAAGAGAAGCCCAAGAATACTGGAGTGGGTAGCCTATCCCTTCTCCAGTGGATCTTCACTACCGAGGAATTGAACTGGGGTCTCCTGCATTGCAGGTGGATTCTTTACCGATTGAGCTATCAGGAAAGCCCTGCAAATAGCAAATAGATTTATTATTTGCTGAGGCAGGAGATGGAAATGAGGATTAAATATAAATGTTCATGAAGAATCTTACTGAGGGGGCAAAAAAGTTCTAAAACTGATTTATAGTGGTCATTGCACCATTCAATAAAGTAAAAATACAAAATCATTAAACTGTACACTTGAAACATGGTTGTTATGATATGTAAAATAGTCTTCAAACATAATTTAACAATAAGAAAAAAAAAACCAAAAACACCTGGGATCATAGTATGGCCAGTGGCAGCGGTGAGGCCAGGAGGCCCTCTGCTTTTAGGCAGCATACTGGCTCCAGGGCTTTCAGCAACTCCTGGGTGTTGGATCAGCTCCAAACCAGCCAGAGGCAGCAGAGAGGACAGCCATCCCCAGAACCCATTTTCAACCATTCCAGCAGGGCCTCTGCCTCAAGCCCTGGCCACACGTTGGCTGACGTCCGACTGCCAGTGAAAGTTTACACATTCAAAGGAACACCAGTGGGACAACCACAGCACCGGGGATGTCATCCAGCTACTTGGAACAGCTAAAAGGCATGACCCTGCTAGTTAAGGCCTGACAAAATGTGGTCCACTGGAAAAGGGAATGGCAAACCACTTCAGTATTCTTGCCTTGAGAACTCCATGAACAGTATGAAAAGGCAAAAAGATAAGACATTGAAAGATGAGCTTCCCAGGTCAGTTCAGTTCAGTTCAGTCACTCAGTCAGTTCTGACTCTTTGCAACCCCGTGGACTGCAGCCTGCCAGGCTTCCCTGTCCATCACCAACTCCCAGAGCCTACTCAAATTCATGTCCATCATGTTGGTGACCATCCAATGGAATCTTATCCTCTGTTGTCCTCTTCTCTTCCCACCTTCAATCTTTCCCAGCATCAGGGTCTTTTCAAATGAGTCAGCTCTTCACATCAGGTGGCCAAAGTATTGGAGTTTCAGCTTCAGCATTAGTCCTTCCAATGATTATTTAGGACTGATTTCATTATGGATTGACTGGTTTGATCTCCTTACAGTCCAAGAGACTCTTAAGAGTCTTCTCCAACACCACAGTTCAAAAGCATCAATTCTTCGGTGCTCAGCTTTCTTTATGGTCCAACTCTCACATCCATACATGACTACTGGAAAGATCATAGCTTTGACTAGATGGACTTTTGTTGGTAAAGTAACATCTCTGCTTTTTAATATGATGTCTAGGGTGGTCATAGCTTTTCTTCCAAGGAGCAAGCATCTTTTAATATCATGGTTGCAGTCACCATCTGCAGTAATTTTGGAGCCCCGCAAAATAAAATCTTTTACTGTTTCCATTGTTTCCTCATCTGTTTGCCATGAAGTGATGGGACTGGATGCCATGATCTTAGTTCTCTGAATGTTGAGTTTTAAGCCAACTTTTTCACCCTCCTTTCTCTTTCATCAAGAGGCCCAGGTCAGTAGGTGTCCCATATACTACTGGGAAGAGCAAAGAAATAGGTCCAGAAAGAATGATGAGGCTGAGCCAAAGTGGAAATCACACCCAGTTTTGGTTGTGTCTGGTGCTGAAAGTAAATTCTGATTCTGTAAAGAACAATATTGCACAGCCCTGGAATGTTAGGTCCATGAATCAAGGTAAGTTTGGTGTGGTCAAACAGGAGATAACAAGAGTGAATATCGACATTTTAGGAATCAGTGAACTAAAATGGACTGGAATGGGTGAATTCAGATGACCGTTATATCTACTACAGTGGGCAAGAATCCCTTAGAAAAAATGGAGTAGCCCTCATAGTCAAAAAGAGTCCAAAATGCAGTACTTGGTTGCAATCTCAAAAATGCCAAAATGATCTCAGGTTGTTTCCAATTGGAAACAAATTGGTTGTTTCCAATTCCAATTGTTGAATTCCAACAATTCAAATCACAGTAATCTAAATCTATGCCCCAATCACTAATGCTGAAGAAGACGAATGATTCTATGAAGACCTATAAGACCTCCTAGAACTAAAATCAGTAAAAGATGTCCTTTTCATCATAGGGGACTGGAATTCAAAAGTAGGAAATCAAGAGATACCTGGAGTAACAGGCAAGTTTGGCCTTGGAGTACAAAATGAAGCAGGGCAAAGGCTAACAGCTTTGCCAAGAAAATGCACTGGTCATAGCAAAACCCCCTTCCAACAACACAAGAGACAACTTTATACATGGACGTCACCAGATGGTCAACACTAAAATCAGATTGATTATATTCTTTGCAGCCAAAAATGGAGAAGCTGTATACATTCAACAAAAACAAGACCTAGATCTGACTGTGGCTCAGATCATTAGGCTCCTTATTGCAAAATTCAGGCTCAAATTGAAGAAAGTGGGGAAAACCACTAGGCCATTCAGGGATAACCTAAATCAAATCAGTTATGATTATATAGTGGAGTTGATGAACAGATTCAAGGGACTAGATCTGGTAGATGAAGTACATGAAGAACTTTGGATGGAGGTTTATAACACTGTACAGGAGGTGGTGACCAAAACCATCCTCAAGAAAAAGAAATGCAAGAAGGCAAAGTAGTTGTCTGAGGAGGCCTTACAAATAGCTGAGAAAAGAAGAGAAGTGAAAGGCAAAGGAGAAAGGAAAAGATATACCCAACTGAATGCAGAGTTCCAGAGAATAGCCTGGAGAGAAAAGAAAGCCTTCTGAAGTGAAAAATGCAAACAAAAAGAGGAAAACAATAGACTGGGAAAGACTAGAGATCTCTTCAAGAAAATTGGACATACCAAGGGAACATTTCATGCAAAGATAGACACAATAAAGGACAAAAAGAGCAAGGACCTAATAGAAGCAGAAGATATTAAGAAGCGGTGGAAAGAATACACAGAAGAACTGTAAAAAAAAAAGCTCTTAATGACCCAGATAAACCACAATGGTATGGTCACTCACCTATAGCCAGACATCCTGGAGTGCAAAGTCAAGCCGATCTTAGGAATCATTACTATTAACAAAGCTAATAGAGGTTATGACATTTCAGTTGAGCTATTTCAAATCCTAAAAGATAATGCTATTAAAGTGCTGCAGTGAATATGCCAGCAAATTTGGAAAACTGAGCAGTGGCCATAGGACTGGAAAAAATCAGTTTTCATTCCAATCTCCAAGAAAGGCATTGCTTAAGAATGTTCACATTACCATAAAATGCACTTATTTACATGCTAGCAGGATTATGTTCAAAATCCTTCAAGCTAGGCTTCAACAATATGTGAACTGAGAACTTCTAGATGTACAAATTGGATTTAGAAAAGACAGAGGAACTAGAGATCAAATTGCCAACATGCAGTGGATCATACAAAAAACAAGGGAATTCCAAGAAAAACATCTATTTCTGCTTCATTGACTATGCTAAAGCCTTTGGCTGTGTGGATCACAATAAACTGTGAAATATTCTTAAAGAGATGGGAATACCGGACCACCTTACCTGCTTCCTGAGAAACCTGTATGCAAGATAAGAAACAACAGTTAGAACTGGACATGGAAGAATGGACTGGTTCAAAATTGGGAAAGGAGTATGTCAAAGCTTGTCACCCTGCTTATGTAACTTATATGCAGAGTCCATCACACGAAATGGTATGCCGAATGACTCACAAGCTGGAATCAAGATTGCTGGGAGAAACATCAACAACCTCATACATGCAGATGATATCACTTTAATGGCAGAAAGTGAAGAGGAACTAAAGAGCCTCTTGATGAAGGTGAAAGAGGAGAGTGAAAAAGCTGTCTTAAAATTTAACATTCAAAAAACTAAGATCATGGCATCCAGTCCCATCATTTCATGGCAAATAGATGGGAAACAATGGAAACAGTTTCAGATTTCACCTTCTTGGGCTTTAAAAATCACTGTGGACGATGACTGCAGCCACGAAATTAAAAGATGCTTGCACCTTGGAAGAAAAGATATGACAAATTTAGACAGAGTATTAAAAAGTAGAGACATCACTTTGCTGACAAAAGTCCGTATAGTCAAAGTTATGATTTGTCCAGTAGTCATGTATGGATGTGAGATCATGAAGAAGGCTGAGCACCAAAGAATTGATACTTTCAAACTGCGGTGCTGGAGAAGACTCTCGAGGGTCCCTTGGACTGCAAGGAGATCAAACCAGTCAATCCTAAAGGAAATCAACCCTGAATATTTATTGGAAGGACTGATGCTGTAGCTGAAGCCCCAGTACTTTGGCCACCTGATATGAAAAGCTGACTCATTGCAAATGATCCTGAGGCTGGGAAAAATTGAGGGCAAGAGGAGAAGGGGATGACAGAGGATGAAATTGTTGGATGGCATCACTGCTCAGTGGACATGAGTATGAGCAAACTCCAGGATATAGTGAAGGACAGGGAATTCTGGTGTGCGGCTGTTCATGGGGTTAAAAAGAGTTGGACATGACTTAGTAACTGAACAACAACAGTATGGCACTTCAACTTCCAACTACCTTTGTAAAAGTCAGCTAACTGCATTGACTTCTTTGCCTCATGTGTTACCTGGTGAAATCTGTATCTCTATCTTAACATTTGGTAAGGCTGACCAAATATAAATATGCTATGGATTTTGAACAGAGTAAATATTCAATTGGTGGTAATTCTTATTATATGTCACATTATGAAATTATTTTTTCCCATTCTTCATTCACCACTCTTATTTCTTCTAAAATTCTGATTACACTTAAAATAACTGATTGGTCATGCACACTTAGAAAGCTGTTGGCTGGTTATTTTAATCTAACCTTTTGACCTACAGAGTTTAAGAGAACTGAAACAAAAATCAAAGAATTTTCTATGTCGTATATAAATACTCCTGGTGGTGTCTCTGGTCACCCTGTGTTAGTGCTCTCTGGAAGAGAAGAGGGGTAGAGAGTGGAAACACCTAGATCTGGTTAAAGGTCTCCCCCTGAGCTTGCCTGAGACTTCATGCATTCTTCTTAAGTCTAACCTGGCATACTATTGAGCATACAGGAATGAGAACGGTAAACAAATGTGTGTGGCATTAAATCACAAATGGTAGCTTAATGAAACATCTTAATGAAGAAGATAGTTTTCTCTAACTGAGAAGTCATGATTATATATGGTACAAAAGAATGAACTTTTCGGGAGGGAGGGGACATGAGTGCACCTATGACTGATTCTTGTTGATGCTTGACAGAAAAAAAAAAAAATTCTGTAAAGCAATTATCCCTCAAATAATTAAATAATAATTAACCCTCAAATAATTTAAAAAATAAATTAAAAAAAGAATGAACTTGAAAATAGTATAAAGTGGTAAAATAGGGTTTTAAATATTTTATATTGTACTTAATTAAAAAAAATTTAACCGTGCCATGTGGCATGCGGGATCTTAGTTCCTCTGCTGCTGCTGCTGCTAAGTTGCTTTGCAGGGATCAAATTCTCACCCCCTACATTGGAAACATGGAGTCTTAACCACTGGACCACTTGGGAAGTCTAATATTTTATATATTAAATCATAAGAAAACAGTTGAATTCTAGTGTCTGAATTTTCTATATCTGTCCCAGTATATATCCAATTCTCAGAACTACACAAGGGATTTTTATATGGATATGTTAATATATTCTTCCCAAGGTATTTCCTAAATAGATTTTTTCTTTCTTTAGCCCTTGGAAACTTTCTAAGTTTTGAAGTGTTTTCACAATGATTATTGGCAATATCCATTGAATGAACATTTCTCCTGTTACCTAATTGTTTATTTTGAATCTCCAGTTTTCTTTAGTGGCTTTCAGTGGACTGCTCTGCTTGTATTATAGGCTTATACTCTGGATATATATTTAATAATGTTTTAAATGCCATATTATTTCCCTGAAATTTTCCTAAGCTATCAAATCTGTTAGAATCCTTCAGTGTCAAACTTGATTTTCCTATCTTCTGCCATCCCTCTTCCAATATGGCATCATAAAATATAAGCTGCAAAATGCTTTACTTCCCACACTGATTAAAACTTTATTTTACATGTCACATCTTTTCAGGAATCTCCCATCATCTTCCTCCACAACACACACAGCCAGCCAAGTATATAAAGCATTTCTTAGATCTCTTCCCTATTGGAGCTAATATTTGTTGAGAATAGGATGTGTAAGATATTGGGCTGGGCCCATTAACTGAATGCATTATGAGAGTTTCCTCACAATCATCATATGAGGGAGGGACATTACTGACTTCAAGTTGTAGACATGGATATTAGGTCTGAAAAGACTAAGCACCACGTATCTATGAGATCACTCCTGAGCCATGGCTATATCATCCCTGGTCATCTGACTCTGAGGACCACACTCTCCACATGAAATAACTCATCTTACTGCATTTAATGTTCTTGACTTAGTTTTCAGCCATTGCTTCTTTGGAGTAAAAATCTATGTCCCCTCTGGCTAGGCACAAAGCTAGAAATGCCAGAAAGAGTGAGGTTGATTAGCCTTTAGGATATGGACTGAGCTATTTCCATGAGCGGGTCTCTTCTAAGGATGAGTTTGACTGACGGTCAGGTGACCAGATCCAGGGACATGATACAGACATGAGTGGAGAAGACACATCATTTGTACTCCTCTACTGGGAAGGACAAAGTAAGCAAGTTACCAACTTCAAGCTAGAAGACAGAAAGCAAACTACAACAGACACAAGAGCAAGTTTTCTCTCCACTCTTTCTAATATAAGAGGAAAAGCAGCACTGTCTCCCTCCTTCTTTAGAGTAAGGACTGCTTTTCAGTGCTTGCAGAAAAGGTGTCATTGAGAAGATTCTATGTTTCTCACCACTTGCTCCAATTCTTCATCCACATAGGCTCCAATTGTCAAATTCCCAATTATTTTTTATGCTCTGTTCTAAAAGAACTCTAATTTGATTCCCAGCAGAATAAATATTCAAGAAAGCAGTAGTTTCAAAGACTCCAAATACTTATGATTACAAAAACAATTTTGAATTAGCTCTTAATTGGTTTGAATTATTTACAATCAGTTGAACCAGATGCTGTCACTATTCAGACATTTGAGACAGTTGAACTTTCCTAACAATTCTGAACCAATTTGAAACAAATACAGTTAAATCAATTAGCAAGGACTGAAAAATTTTTGATAAATGAGAACTCAATAAGTTCTTTGAATTTCATTGCTGATCTCTTTTAGCAGAATCCTAACTGTATTACCCTATCACTCCAACTCAGTGTTTTAATTACTATCATATTAATTTTCTTAAACTGCACCCTTCATTGAGGGCATATGAGGTACTAAATACAGTGTTAAATGCAGATAACATTCTTGGCACTCATATCATAAGTTTTGATTATTCATAAATTATAGAACCAGAGTCCAAAATTATTGCCTCATTAAATTTTTTTCACATTCTGAACTCAGCCTTAATATTCTTATAGCTTTACATAAATCTTTTTCTGTTTTCTAGCTATTTTGATATACTTTCCATTCTTTCAACACACCTGAAACTTCTTTCCTTTGAACTCACAATTTGATAAACTTTCAATAGCAGCATTTAATTTTGGACTCATCAAAGTTGCCCTTAATGTAAAGAATATTTGTTGTATATTTGGGCTGCCTGCCATTAATTTCCTCTTTATTGTTCTTTTAAAACTTATTTTTAATTGGAGGATAACTGCTTTACAGTGTTGTGTTGGTTTCTTCTGTGCATCAATATGAATCATCTATAAGTATGTTCTTTAACTTACTAAATTTTTATTGGAGTATGGTGATTCTGAATGTTGTGTTAGTTTCTGCTATATAGCAGCAGAGTGAATCAGTTATACATATATCCACTCCTTTAGATTCTTTCTCATATATATCATTACAGAGTACTGAGTAGAGTTCCTTGTGCCATACAGAGGTTCCTTATTAGTTATCTGTTAGGTAGCACAAGTGGTAAAGAATCCACCTGCCAATACAGGAGACACAAGAGACGGAGTTCAATCCTTGGGTCAGGAAGATCCCCTGGAGTAGAGAATACCCACTCCTGTATTCTTGCCTGAGAAATACCATGGAAAGAGGAGCCTGGCAGGCTACAGTCCATGGGGCTGCAAAGAATCAGGAATGACTGAGCACACACACACATATTTTATCTATAAATTAAAAGACACTTACTTCTTGGAAGGAAAGTTATGACCAACCTAGATAGCTTATTGAAAAGCAGAGACATTACTTTGCCAACAAAGGTCCGTCTAGTCAAGGCTTTGGTTTTTCCAGTGGTCATGTATGGATGTGAGAGTTGGACTGTGAAGAAAGCTGAGCGCCGAAGAATTGATGCTTTTGAACTGTGGTGTTGGAGAAGACTCTTGAGAGTCCCTTGGACTGCAAGGAGATCCAACCAGTCCATTCTAAAGGAGATCAATCCTGGGTGTTCACTGGAAGGACTGATGCTAAAGTTGAAACTCCAATACCTTGGCCACCTCATGTGAAGAGTTGACTTATTGGAAAGGACTCTGATGCTGGGAGAGATTGGGGGCAGGAGGTGAAGGGGACAACAGAGGATGAGATAGCTGGATGGCATCACCAACTCGATGGACATGAGTTTGAGTGAACTCTGGGAGTTGGTGATGGACAGAGAGGCCTGGCGTGCTGTGATTCATAGGGTCGCAAAGAGTCGGACATGACTGAGCAACTGAACTGAACTGATAGTAGTGTGTATTCCTCTTCTTTTGGTAACATATCCTGAGTTTATTCTGGGGAAGCATCACTGCCACATTCGTAATCCTTTCCTGCCATAATAATTGGTTTATGTATAGCACATGATTCAATCACAGCTAATCAGAATTAATTTAGGATCTAGGCTGGAAAGAAAGGTGCTATCTAATATTCTTTATTTGAACTTGGGAGAATATGGTTGGAGTTACTCTCAATGAAGAAAGTGTCTATTTGAGGAAATGAATGAGAGTTGGGGGCAGGGAACCAAACATCCCAATGACAGTGCTTGAACCTTGGATCAAAGTCTTTCTGTTATAGGAGTCAATAATTTTATCTTACCACTTTTTCCCTTCAAAAGCCAATTTACATTGCATTTTGTCATTTACTTCTATTTGTCTCCTCCAATCAGAAACAATTTATTCTATCCTGTACTTTTATAGAGATAAGAGTAAAGAGCAGGACTTACGAAGAAGGTGGGACTTAAATCATCCTATATATTCTATATTCTTTCTCCTTATCCACTCAAGAAAAATTAATTTGGCTATTATGTTTTCATGAAGATATATATATATATATATGTGTGTGTGTGTGTATATATATATATCTCACATGTCTATTTTAAAATGCTGCTACTGCTAAGTCACTTTAGTCGGGTCCGACTCTGTGCGACCCCATAGGCGGTAGCCCACCAGGCTCCCCCATCCCTGGGATTCTCCAGGTAAGAACACTGGAGTGGGTTGCCATTTCCTTCTCCATTATTTTAAAATAAGCAAATCTAAATTACACAAAGTACTCTGTTTTTCCTAATAAGAAATACAGATATTTTGTGTGTGTTTTAAAAAAGTCAACAGTGCTAAGAGATTTGTTCTTCATATCAAAGTGCAAATCCAGTTAATTCTATCATAGACTAGAAGTACAATGAAAACACATTTGTAAATGGAGTCTATGGCCCTATGTGTATAAAACATTTTAAGAATGTCTCTTAGCAATCAGAATCTTTCCTGATCTTATATTAATGCTAAAGATGACCATTACATTATATTCACAGCGTCACCAGGAATGTCTCAGTCTATCTGCTGGGCCACCAAAAAAAAAAACCAGTGGAGAGAATAGTTCCCAGGAACTGTGTTCACCCACTGTGCATCAAAATAGACAGCATTAAGGCATCATCTACAAACAGATCACCTTCTGTACAAGGGACAGAGACTGATTTTCTGGCGTAGTGTATTTTTTTTCCTACTAAAAAGTATTGTTGTACTACATGAAATTTAAAAATAAACTTGTTTCCTTCTTATGAAACATTTATTTGAAAAATCCCAAACAGGCCATTGCCAAGCAAGAATACAATGATTTCTAAACTTGTTTTCAATTTTGTGTGTGTATGGAAACAGAGGTTTACTCAATGATTGTTGTGGATTTTCTTGAGATTATTCTTTTCATGTTGTTGATAAGGGAAAGTTTTCTTGATAAAAAAAAAGAGAGGATATATGTATTCATATAGCTGATTCATTTTGCTGTACGTTAGAGACTAACACAACAATGTAAAGCAACTACAGTTCAATAAAAATTTTAAAAATATGTAATCATTCTCTTGTGTTTGTGTGGCATCTATGTGATTATGTTTAAGCATGGAAATCTTGTTTTTATTCATTCACTAAGTTATGTCCTACTCTTTGAGACCCCCATGTACTGCAGCACACCAGGCTCCTCTGTCCTCCACTGTCTCCCAGAATTTGTTCAAATTCACTTCCATTGAGTCGGTGATGCTATCTAACTATCTCATTCTCTGTCATTTCCTTCTTTTGCCTTCAATCGTTCCCAGCATCAGAATCTTTTCCAATGAGTCAACTCTTTGTTTGTATCAGGTGGCCAAAATATTGGAGTTTCAGCTTTGGCATCAGTCCTTCTAATGAATACTCAGAGTTGATTTCCTTTAGGATTGACTGGTTTGACCTCCTTGTAGTCCATAGGATTCTCAAGAGTCTTCTCTAGCACCATGATTCAAAATCATCAATTTTTTGGTGCTCAGACTTTTTTATGGTCCGGCTCTCACATCCATATATGACTACTGGAAAAACCATTCTATGTTTAAGATTTTCCTGACATACTGGGTTGGCCAAAGAATTCATCTGGGTTTTTCCATTCGCTGTTACAGAAAAACCCAAATGAACTTTTTTGCCAACCCAACACATACTCTTTAAGCTTGTCACTAAAGGTGAGACAGAAAGCTTTTCGTGGAAAGAAGCATGGGTCATTTCTAAAACCTCGTGTCTGAACAAGGGAACTGCCTTGAGAATGGAGAAACATGAACCAGCATCATTTGGGTCTTATAATTTTTGGATGTTGAAGGCAGAATTCATGAGGACACTTTGAAATTAACACTTCACTCTGTTTTATATTTTTTGTAATATCATTTGTTGAGTTTCATATATCTTTTTTTTTTTTTAAAGATTATGGTTGATTTATTCACTGTTCAGGACTCTACATGAGATTATTCACAACAGCCAAGTTATGGAAGCAACCTAACTGTCCATCAACAGATAAGCTAATAAAGAAGTTGTGGTCCATATATACAATGGAATATTACTCAGTCATTAAAAATGAAAAAAGTTCCATTTGCAGCAACATGGATTGAATTGGAGGGCATTATGCTGAGTGAAATAAATCAGACAGAGAAAGACAAGTACTTATTACTCACATGCAGAAACTACAAAATACAACAAACTAGTGAATATAATGAAAAAAAAAAATCAGACTCACAGATATAGAGAACTAGTGGTTACCAGTGGGGAGAGGGGAGGGACAATATGGGGGTGGTTGTGTAAGTGGTACAAACTGCTATATATAAGAAAGTTACAAGGATATATGTACAGCACAGCCAATATATTATAGTAGCTGCAAATGGAGTATAAATTTAAAAAACTGTGAATCACTACACTGTATACCTATGACATATAATATTGTGTATCAATTATACTTCATTAAAATTTTTAAAGAAAGAATCTACAGATGAGAAGACTTATTCTGTTCCAGGTCTTTGGACCAAGTAGGAGCTGTATTTCATATATCTGTACTCAGTATTTTAAAGTAGTATTCATTTTGTAACTTAAAAACTACACATTCACACAAATGCAGTAACCTGTTAGACAAGGTTTTGAAATGCTACCATCTTTATTAAATTTATAAATTGTAGGACATAACATTTTAATCAAGCCTCAGAATATTATCAAAATTATTAAGCAAGCTCTTTTCTAAACTAGATTCCAAGTAATTTTTGGATAAAATTACTACTTTTTAAAAATAAGGATATACCGCCTGATTAAAGTGGATTTGATGTAACAGCTGGAAAATGTCACGTTTTCCCCCAAAATGCCTAGATAGGCAAAAAAAGGAGTCTGCTACTAGTATATTCCACAATTACTAAGTCATATGTGGTTTTAAACAACAGCCAGGGGGAAACATGCCTATCATAAAAGCATCATATGCCTTATTCCTACTGCTTGTCTAGCAGATATTCAGACATCACACTTAAATACTTTCTAGTATTTCCCTAGGAGAGCAGTTTTCCCTGAGATGAATAAATGAAAGGAGAAAGAAGTGGGAAAGAAAAAGTGTTGTTGCTTTCCTTTAAAATTTATATATACTATTTATGGTACTGAGTTCCTGTTTGCTATTGAGTTCTACCAAGGATTTCATGATATTAAGAAAGCCATTGACTTATGAAATAGATCTTGTCCCTTGTCATGTTCTGATTTCCCAGGAGGACTGAGCCAGTTTGAGACAGAGAAGAAACAAAGGGAAATTGGGACCCCTTCCTCTTATTAGCTGCTCCAGAAAACAACCAGATAGGAGAGAAAATGAACCAACTGGTCCTTGTTGATATTCTGGCTCCTTCAGTTACTGCCTGAATTCCACTGGGCTACAGATTTAAACCTTTTGACCCTCTAGAGTTTCCTGTGGTGTAAAATGGCTAAAATAATGCACAGAAGAAAAAAAAAATGGTACAAATACATAAAAAACTTCCCATAGAGTGATTTCCATAAAACTCTAAATTATTATTTTATTTCTTTTTCTTATGAAGAAGATTAAAAGACATTTCTTGCTATTTGAAGAAGAAAAAAATCTTCTTTCAAGACTTCCAAATTTAACAATGATAAAGCCATTTTTTCTAGATATCAGTTCAGTTCAGTTCAGTCTCTCATTTGTGCCCAACTCTTTGTGACCCCATGGACTGCAGCATGCCGGGCTTCCCTGTCCATCACCAACTCCCAGAGTTTACTCAAACTCATGTCCATTGAGTCAGAGATTCCATCCAACCATCTCATCCTCTGTTGTCCCCTTCTCCTCCCACCTTCAATCTTTCCCAGCATCAGGGTCTTCTCTAATGAGTCAGCTCTTTACATCAGGTGGCCAAAGTTTTGGAGTTTCAGCTTCAACATCAGTCCTTCCAATGAATATTCATGACTAATTTCCTTTAGGATGGACTGGTTGGATCTCCTTGCAGTTCAAGGGACTGTCAAGAATCTTCTCAGACACCACAGTTCAAAAGCATCAATTCCTCAGAGCTCAGCTTTAGTCCAACTCTCACATCCATACATGACTACTGGAAAAACCATATCTTTGGCTAGACGGACATTTGTTGGCAAAGTAATGTCTCTGCTTTTTAATATGCTATCTAGGTTGGTCATATTTTTTCTTCCAAGGAGCAAGTGTCTTTAAATTTCATGGCTGCAGTCACCATCTGCAGTGATTTTGGAGCCCAAAAAGATAAAGTCTGCCACTGTTTCCCCATCTATTTGTCATGAAGTGAAGAGACCAGATGCCATGATCTTAGTTTTCTGAATGTTGAGCTTTAAGCCAACTTTTTCACTCTCTTCTTTCAATTTCATCAAGAGGCTCTTTAGTTCTTGACTTTCTGCCATAAAGGTGGTGCCATCTGCATATCTGAGGTTATTGATATTTCTCCCAGCAATCTTGATTCCAACTTGTGCTTCATCCAGCCCAGTGTTTCTCATGATGGACTCTGCATATAAGTTAAATAAGCAGGGTGACTACATACAGCCTTGATATACTCCTTTCTGTATTTGGAACCAGTCTGTTCTATGTCCAGTTCTAACTGTTTCTTCCTGACCTGCATACAGATTTCTCAAGAGGCAGGTCAGGTGGTCTGGCATTCCCATCTCTTTCAGAATTTTCCACAGTTTATTGTGATCCACACAGTCTAAGGCTTTGGCACAGTCAATAAAGTGCTTTCAATTTTTATAATATATGAATTAACCATTATTTATTAACCTTTTGTCCATAAAAATTCCCACATATTAGATGTTTTTGCTTTAATTAGAAAAGTGAAAAGATATAGTTCATACTTTGCTCTATTCATTATATAATCTGAACAATGGAAATATGCATGAAAATGGGGTATAATGATGGGCAAAATACATACAATAAATTATAATGATATTGTTATATGGAAGTAATATTAATAGAAGATCCTATCACTAGGCTTTCAGATTACTTTAGTGAAGGGAATAAAATGTTTGGGTTGCTTTCTACCAGCTTCACTCTATACTAGGTCTTGTGTATCCATTATCTCCTGTTAATCCATTTGATGACACTTTGCGCTAGGTATTATTATACATGTTCCAACTCAAACAATATGTCAAGCTAAGAATCCAAGCCCTGGAGATATTATTTACAAAAAACTAACATGGTTAACAAAGGATGAATCTGATGTTCTAAATCAAGTCATCTTTTTTCCAAAGTTCATGCCTTTCACCCTACTTCCAATTCCCATATTATGGATATTTATGCAGCCTTGTCTATCATGTAAATATTGAATGAGTTGTGGTCAGAGAAGAGCTTTACAGAGCAGAAACTACTACTTCACGAACAGAGGTCCCTATATACTTGAGTTACAAGTTAGAATGAAGAAATGGTTTTTCTATATATTCAGTGCTGTAAGTAACAATTGACTTCCAAAGCCAACATGCCAGAGCCCACTTAGCTTAATATGGATGAATTTCACTAAGGGTGATATTTTAGCTTCTGACGATCTCCTTTTCTCTCTTACTTCCTTTAATCTTTCCTCTATATTAAAGTCAGAGATAATTCTTTAAGTCTCACTATTTTTCTTTTTTCTTTTTCAAAGCTTCCATTTTCTGTGTTTGAAGGCCCCCATTCTTCATCTATCCTTCAAAGTCCTACATAAGCTGGTTCCCTCATCTCACAGCACCATCTCCAGAACCATCTCAAATCATTCTTTCTCAGTCCATGCACCCCAAGCACACTGGCTTCTTTCAGATGCTTGAAACGTATCAGAATCTTTAAACATACTCTCTGTCTGGAAATATATTCATCCCACCCCCTCAATTTTTTTTTATTTAATTAACTCATGCAGAACACAGCTTTATATCTTGACTCAAATACAATTTTGATTTAAAAAAAGTCCCTGACCCACCATGCTAGATTTGCTACATGCTTTTATAACTTCTGTAATGTTCTCTTTGCTATAGGACTCATGAGAGTTTGATGTTACATTCTTTGACTATTATTTGGTTAGTGTATTCAGTACTAAACTTTAAGTTCCTTGAGAACAAAATCCCTTTTGTTCAGCATTGTTAACCTTTCAATTTCCTGGCTGTTTTGCTCACCATAATATTAATACCCAAGAAAGTGCTAGGCACAAGTAATCCATAATTATGCATAAAAATAAAACATATTCTTTTAAATTATATTCTTCATAATTTCTTTCATCTAGATGGATACTAAAGGACTTAAAAAAACAAGTTTGGAAAAATTAGTGACAGAGTACAAAGCACATGAATAATAATGTTGGGAAGAGCATAGCATGTTAGGATATTTGTATTTAGTGATTTCAACCACTGCAGAGAACACTCTACCAGCGGACACAATGGTCCACTCTGTAGATATCAGTTGACTTTTCTTTCTCTAGTAATCCCGAAATATGACCGATGGATTCATGCACAAAGTGAATATGGCTTCAGAAAAGGGTGTTATAAATGGGTTCTGCGACAAACATCTCCATTTGACAAAGCTTTTTTGCCACTAATGGTGCCCTTGTTGCCATTAGCAAAGGCCAAAGCTGAATTCCAGAGATGGTATCTGAATTTCAACAGACCATCTGTCCATCTGATAGCAAAGTGACTACATCAGACATTTCTTTCATGGAGGGGTCCTCACAGGGATCGATATTTCTACTTTTTTCCCCATCTGCTTCACTATTGCTAACACTGCCATCTTTGGACTTACTAAAGACTTTATTCTCCACTATGGTATTCTAAATCATGTTGTTTTGACTAAATAACTCATTTAGTTTTCTTTTTTTTTTTTAAGCAATGGGCTTATACCTATAATATTCACTGCTCTTACAATATACCCTACTAGAAGCAGTTGGCTTTGTAGAACAATGGAACAATGAAATAACTTGCTGAAGGCTCACTGACAGCTGAAGAACAAAATTTTGCAAATTTGGGCACCGTCCTACACAATTCAGCGCATATTTCAAACCAATAGCCTTCCATGACCAGTATACACTGGTCTAGAATTTAACAGATGGATATAAGAATGTTTTTTCTTTCTTATGAACTTGATATCGCATGTGTCTATTTTTTGCTTCCTGTCTGAATGCTTTGGGTTCAATTAGTTTAAAATGTTAGTTCAAAAGAAGAAATAATTCCAATAAGGGACAAAAATTATTTTTGAAAATGAAAATTATGATCGCTACCTTACCATTTGGGGCTTTTGAGGTAAACAGACAAAGTAATAAGGTATTCTGTTCTGTTATGATAGATACCAACTATTAAGGAGAGAATTCTGTGTAGGGTCCAATAGACTATCTGGGAATTGCCTTAGTATTTCAATGCTCAAGTAAAGTTAATAGAAGACTACATATAAACAATGAAGGGAAGATTACTCAGTATTAGACCTTGGGAAACAAATATTTAGGTTGCTAGGCCATCTTAAACTGTGGAAAATCCTGGACAAGACAGATTAAAGGATTGTAGTAGAAGAAGGAAATCAGAAATGTTAAACACCATCTTATGATCAATTACTTTCCTCATTATTTTAAATAAAGAGTATTGAGGATGAAATTGTGACTGAAATAGAAGAGAAATTAACATTCTCCAAAAATAGTTATGGTGCTAGGGCTATTTTTAGGACTATTTTTCTACTTTCAGGGGGAAAAGAATGAAAGTATCATCATTTATATAAAGAATAGTTGCACCATGTGAGTAGAAATATGCTGTTGCATTGTTGTTGCTATTCAAAGTTTAAATTTGGCAAGAGAAAGTATGGATGCCAAGTAATCCAAGGGTTGGGAATTACCACACACTATGAGTTCATGTTCAACCCTATCATATTCTTCTCTCTTCTAGACTCTCCTTTGTACCGACAGGCTAAAGACAGCAAATTACATTTCACATACTCTCTTGTCAACTAGGTTCTGGTTGCCTTCTTCAAGGGAGACCCAGCATCAGATGAAAAAGCTGTCAGCAGGTGTAAACTCTTCTCTTCTGGCAGCAGTAGGTGAACGACTGGCTCCTGCAAAAGCCCTGGTGGTTCCAGATGTTGTGCCAAATTCCAAAGGTAGCAAGACTATCTTTGAGACAGTCTACCTTTCTATTCTTTTCCCCAGTACTGTAGAGTTCTACTCTCAAAATATTAGTGAGGAGTCCTATAACTCCTCTGCTCAGAATCTGCCATGTTCAGGCACATACACCAAAAAGGATAACCCTGATAAATGACCTGAAATGTAAAAGGTTTATGTTGCAAGTAGGAGGTTCTCCCTCCCCCACCAAAAAAGAAAAGAAACAAGAAAAGAAGTTATGTGAAATTGATTATTCTGATGATACAAGTAGAATAAGGTTCTAAGCAGCCACTTGAATTGCTGTGCACAGTATGCTTTCATTATTATTCCGCCCCGCGCTCCATTCTTCTCATACACAAAGAAGGAAATTAAGACAATACCAAACAATCAGCCTAAAAGAAGATATTTTTATTTTTGGAGATGCTTTCAAAAGCTAATGAATGAGACCACTAATTTGCATCAGGGCAGATTGTCACTTGTATCCTGGAAACCACCCTTAAAATATATTTTCAGAGCTTGTATAATACTGTGGTACTCAGGTGAATAAAAGAAATGAATTCAATAGTATACATCTTAGCAGCCTTAACACTACGCCACCATACATTTCCTGCCCCCTCAAAGAGCTAGCACAAGTTTGGGATTTCTAAAAGCCATAGATTATTATAGAGCCACTGCATTCTCACAGTTCTCAATTAGCAATGATGTTCTATACATGATAAAGATGATAAATTCTATGTATATATGCATACTAAAATACGTTGGTTAAAATTTTTTGAAGTAATTAATCTGCTAGATAAAACAATTTTTTGGATAAATATCTACTGTTTTATGGCTGAAAATTTGGATTTCAAATTTGGGACTATGGATGAAAGATGAGGATGCTAAGTCTCCTAGCAGTTGGCATAAGGAGCACCTAAACAAAACACTTTATATTATCATAAGGTATTTTTCCTTGTCCTAACCTTTCCTGGGCTATACACTGTTAAACTCTCTAAAAGTCATCAGTAGCCTAGGTTGTTCTTGTCAGTTGCCATATTGTGTTTGACTCTTCATGACCCCATGGACTGCAGCATGTCAGGCTTCTCCATACCGCATCAACTCCCAGAGTTTACCCAAGTGCATGTCCATTTTGATGCCATCCAACCATCTCATCCTCTGTTGCTCTCTTTTCCTTCTGTCTTCAATCTTTCCCAGCATCATGGTCTTTTCCAATGAGTCAGCTCTTTGCATCAGGTGGCCAAAGTATTGGAGCTTCAGCTTCAGTATCAATCCTGCCAGTGAATATTCAGGGTTGAATTCCTTTTAAGATTGACTGGTTTAATCTCCCTGCTCTTCAAGGGACTCTCAAAGAGTCTTCAACACCACAGGTTGAAAGCATCAGTTCTTCAGCACTCTGCCATCTTTATGTTCCAACTCTCACATCCATACATGACTACTGGAAAGACTTTACTATATGGGTCTTTGTCTTTACCATATATATATATATATAGTATATTTATACTATATTAAATATATATATATATATATATATATATATATATATATATATAAAGCCTTTACTATATAGACCTATACTATATATACTATGGCTGTCTGGGGAGGCCTTACAAATAGCTGTGAAAATAAGAGAAGTGAAAAGCAAAGGAGAAAAGGAAAGATATAAATATCTGAATGCAGAGTTCCAAAGAATAGCAAGAAGAGATAAGAAAGCCTTCTTTAGCGATCAATGCAAAGAAATAGAGGAAAACAACAGAATGGGAAAGACTAGGGATCTCTTCAAGAAAATCAGAGATACCAAAGCAACATTTCATGCAAAGATGGGCTCGATAAAGGACAGAAATGGTATGGACCTAGCAGAAGCAGAAGATATTAAGAAGACACGGCAAGAATACACAGAAGAACTGTACAAAAGCGATCTTCACGACCCAGATAATCACGATGGTGTGATCACTGACCTAGAGCCAGACATCCTGGAACGTGAAGCCAAGTGGGCCTTAGAAAGCA
The DNA here is from genome assembly GCF_019923935.1 of Bubalus bubalis. Lineage (NCBI taxonomy): Eukaryota > Metazoa > Chordata > Mammalia > Artiodactyla > Bovidae > Bubalus > Bubalus bubalis. The sequence goes on from NC_059157.1 coordinate 166,481,443, forward strand.
TGACTACAAACAAAGCTAGTGGAAGTGATGGAATTCCAGTTGCTCTATTCCAAATCCTGAAAGACGATGCTGTGAAAGTGCTGCACTCAATATGCCAGCACATTTGGAAAACTCAGCAGTGGCCACAGGACTAGAAAAGGTCAGTTTTCATTCCAATCCCAAAGAAAGGCAATGCCAAAGAATACTCAAACTACCGCACAATTGCACTCATCTCACATGCTAGTAAAGTAATGCTCAAAATTCTCCAAGCCAGGCTTCAGCAATATGTGAACCGTGAACTTCCAGATGTTCAAGCTGGAATTAGAGAGGCAGAGGAAGCAGAGATCAAATTGCCAACATCTGCTGGATCATGGAAAAAGCAAGAGAGTTCCAGAAAAGCATCTATTTCTGCTTTATTGACTATGCCAAAGCCTTTGACTGTGTGGATCACAATAAACTGTGGAAAATTCTGAAAGAGATGGGAATACCAGACCACCTGACCTGCCTCTTGAGAAACCTATATGCAGGTCAGGAAAGTTAGAACTGGACATGGAACAACAGACTGGTTCCAAATAGGAAAAGGAGTATGTCAAGCCTGTATATTGTCACCCTGTTTATTTAACTTCTATGCAGAGTACATCATGAGAAACGCTGGACTGGAAGAAACACAAGCTAGAATCAAGATTGCCGGGAGAAATAGCAATAACCTCAGATATGCAGATGACACCACCCTTATGGCAGAAAGTGAACAGGAACTAAAAAGCCTCTTGATGAAGGTGAAAGTGGAGAGTGAAAAAGTTGGCTTAAAGCTCAACATTCAGAAAACGAAGATCATGGCATCCGGTCCCATCACTTCATGGGAAATAGATGGGGAAACAGTGGAAACAGTGTCAGACTTTATTTTTTTGGGCTCCAAAATCACTGCAGATGGTGACTGCAGCCATGAAATTAAAAGGCACTTACTCCTTGGAAGGAAAGTTATGACCAACCTAGATAGCATATTGGAAAGCAGAGACATTACTTTGCCAACAAATGTTCGTCTAGTCAAGGCTATGGTTTTTCCTGTGGTCATGTATGGATGTGAGAGTTGGACTGTGAAGAAGGCTGAGCGCCGAAGAATTGATGCTTTTGAACTGTGTTGTTGGAGAAGACTCTTGAGAGTCCCTTGGACTGCAAGGTGATCCAACCAGTCCATTCTAAAGGAGATCAGTCCTGGGTGTTCTTTGGAAGGAACGATGCTAAAGCTGAAACTCCAGTACTTTGGCCACGTCATGCGAAGAGTTGACTCATTTGAAAAGACTCTGATGCTGGGAGGGATCGGGGGCAAGAGGAGAAGGGGACGACAGAGGATGAGATGGCTGGATGGCATCACTGACTCGATGGGACATGAGTCTGAGTGAACTCCGGGAGTTGGTGATGGACAGGGAGGCCTGGCGTGCTGCGATTCATGGGGTCACAAAGAGTCGGACACGACTGAGTGACTGATCTGATCTGATATATACTATACATAAAAAGCCTTTACTATATGGACCTTTGTCAGTAAAGTGATGTCTTTGCTTTTTAAAATACTGTCTAGGTCTGTCATAGCTTTCCTGCCAAGAAGCAGTCATCTAATTTCCTGGCTGCAGTCACCATCTGCAATGATTTTAGAGCCCAATAAGAGGAAATCTGTCACTGCTTCCATCCTTTCCCTTCCCATTTGTCATGAAGTGATGGGACTGGATGCCATGATTCTTTATTTTTTTTTTTAATATTTATTTTTAAGCTGGCTTTTTCTTTCTCCTCTTTTACCCTCATCAGGAGGTTCTTTAGTTCCTCTTCACTTTATGCCATTAGAGTGGTATCACCTGCATATCTGAGGATGTTGATATTTTTCCCCGCAATCTTGATTCTGGCTTGTAATTCATCCAGCCTAGCATTTTGCATGATGCATTGTACGTGTAAGTTATATAAACGAGGTGATAATAAACAACTTTACCATATGGCTTTCTCAATCCTAAACCTGTCAATTGTTACAGATAGGGTTCTAACTTGATCCACACACAGCTTTCTCAGGAGACAGATAAGATGGTTTGGTATTCCCATCTCTAAGAGTTTTCCACAGTTTATTATCATCCACACAGTCAAAGGCGTTGACTAGTCAATGACACAGAGGTAGATGTTTTTCTGGAATTCCCTTGCTTTCTCTATGATCCATCAAACGTTGGCAATTTGATCTCTCATTCTTCTGCCTTTTCTAAACCCAGCTTGAGCATCTGGAAGTTCTCAGTTCATATAATGCTAGGTTAGAAGTTAACAAAGGCAACCTGGCCTTGAACTAGTTTATGTGTTATCTGATGGCCAGTGTTGGTTTAATCAGTAAAGGCCTAAATGAAATGCTTTTGGTATCTTGAACTGTTGGGCTGTGTGGACTAGAGGGAAGAAACCAGAGGCTTAAGAGCCAAAAACCAACTGACATGTCACTATTTAGAGTAGGACAGTGGTTTCTGTTACATAAAACATTTTTGTCTCTCTCTACTTGACTCTCCTCCCCTCTCTGGAATGTGAAGCATATATATTAGTAACAGGGATAAATGCACAGGTAGTTTGTCCTGCATTTTGCAGATGCAGGCAGTGTGGCATGGGTGTACTGGCATGGATGACTCTGCCAGAAGACTGTTGCCCTCAATCCTCTAACTAAAGTTATTTTGAGCTCAGTAACTAGAAGTCTTCTCAACTGGTTGCTGTCTTGATTCAGAAACTAGGTTTGAAACTACTAATTTTTTTTCCATAGAAATTCCCCTCATTAAATGCCTGACTGCTTGTACCGTTTAGCAAATATTCTCTGCTATTGAAATTGAACAGAACACGTGAGCTCCTCTGTCAAGTTTATGATAAAGTCCAAAACTTTACTCCTTTCATATTCTGCACTTGTTCCTCCTCAGGATTAAGGAGTATCAAAGAAAAGGAATTGAAATCAGTCAGAACACTGTAGGCCCCTCCCCGCAAGCTCCCTAGTCAAAAAAGAGTAGGTTCAAGTAGTCAGTGATTAAGATAATAGAGTTGCAGAATCTTTCCATGTCTGATGTACACTTATGAGCTGCTTTACAGATATTATAACTGCCACCAGAGGAAAAGAAGCTTACTGCAAGGTGACCACACTCTAGCCCTGACATAAGCTGTTCCATTTTGAGCAGTACTGAATCTATGGCCACACAATTCAAAAAACTGGTCTCAAGAAAATGGGATGATTAATATTATTGCTTATAATATTCTGTATCTTTGTGGGTATCAAAATAATTTAGCTTGTTCTGTCCACATATGTAAGCAGGCAACTAAAACCATCAGCAAAGAGATGATATATGCCCAAGTCAACATCTTCCACTTTAAAAATATGATTCCCTACATCAGCATGAAGTTACAGAAGATGTATCTTCACCTATGATTCCATAGAAATGGAATGGTGTCTGACAAATAGAGATCTGTAACCAGCTCTTTGCAGGAAACTGACCTCAGCAGGAGACCCTTTTGTCTTGTCACTTCAGCAAAGCTATATTGTAACTAACATTTTAAACCAGGTACCCCACGCTCTGCTAATCTCTGGCCCAAGCACACTTTTCAAATCTTTTGATCACACAATACCTTGCCTAGCCTGTTGGTTCTTTCCATAGATCAAAGAAGTAGAAATAAAGAATAAGTAATTAACAGATGACCAGGTCTCTTTCCTACCTCCCCCTTCAGTAATCTGGCAAACAAATTGTGTGAACAAAATAACATCTAAAAAAAGATCAGAAAGAGTCACAAGGCTTCATGCTGTGGGAGCTGGCAATGCTCTGATCCCCTATCTCAATGATTAATTGAGATTATTTTCCCTTTTCCTTTGAAAAACATTCACAGCTGAGCAGAAGCTTCAGATTTGGTCCTGGGGCATGAGTCTGCTTTATCTCCAGAGTGCTAACTTTCTGATTAAAGAAACCTTTCTGTTTTTACCAGCACTTGCTTCTCAAGTATTGACTTCTGAGTGATGAACAGCCTGACTGGAGTTGGGTAACACTGCCAAGTTTTGCAACAAAAGGCAACTGTAAGAGAAAATGCACATGTATTATTTAGAGGAAGGAAGAACATCTCTTCTTTCCTTCAACCAAGGGAGGACCTGACAAAGACTGTTTAACCAAAGTTAAGTCAAGCTCTTCTGAGCCATTTTCTGGACTGGGACTTAACCTATGGACTTCAATGTCAGTCTCTGCATTGTTCAAGAATCCCACTAAATAAGTTTAGCCAAACTCTTCCATCCTTGGGATCTGACTATGCTTGCCTGCTTTCAGCAAGAATTCTGTTGACCAAGTTACCAAGATTCCCCACTCCTGATGCCTCCTCCTCATAATTTTCTATCCACAGCCCTGCACCCCAACCTTATAGCTCCTTGGTTATCAATCCCTACTTGTTCATGCTGTATTTGGAAGTGAGCCCAGTATCTCCTCTTTCCTACTACAAAACCTCATTGGTAGTACCTTGAATAAGATCTTCCTGATCAGCTTTAACTAGTGTTCTTTAAATAATATAGAAGAAAATACAGGTGCCAATTTCCCAATAGAGGGAACTGCCATTGTCAAAGGGTTAAAAGAAAATCAAAGTATTTCAATCCTGTTGGACACAATGTGCTTCGTGTTTGCCTATTATCTGGTAATTAGCAATAATATTCTGGTCATCTGCTAAATTAATAAAATAGTGCTAGTAATCACTTTTTTAGAGTCAGATAGACCTGATTATCATCCTAGCCATGTCACTTTCTACTCCACATTCTTCAGTATATTATTTGACCTTTTAAAGATTGAATATCTTATTTCATAAGTAAGCATGATGACAATATACTTCTAACAGGCTTGTTGTGAGGATTAAATGAGATAATATATATAAAGAGCATAGTGTAGTGCCTAGGACATAGTAGGTATCCAATAAATATTAGCTATTTTGATTTTGAATATTAATAATAATTAAGTACTTGCCAGGTATTCTGTACTGAGTTGCTTTATATTTTACATAAGACTTTCCAGGAATCCCTCTTAAAAAATATGTTAGTTAATACCATATTTTGAAATTAATGATCTCATGGGGAAGGTGTGTTTGATCTGTTATATATTCACACATAATTTTTTCAAAATAAACCACCTCATAATTCTCTCTCAATAAATCATAGTCAAAATTTATTTTCTTCTAAACATGAAAGTCTCCATCTTGAGTCCTTAACATTCTGATATTTTATAGGTTATCACAAAAATCCAGTAACTTCTGGCAGATAAGAATATTAATGTGGCAAAAATTTAATTTTCTATAATCCTAAGAAGAAAATGTGTCATAGAAGTGTCTATTTAATTCAATACAATATTATTTTTATTATGTTGCACCATAGGAAATCACCACTGACTGTCAAAAATCATCAAATATCAGCAATTTCACATTTTAAAGTAAAGAGTTATAAAATATGTTTTTATGAGTAATGTGAACTACATTTCCTCTTTTGTGTGTTCTGATTCCAAAAGGATAACACACTTACTTAGGCCCTGTATTTGGCCATGCCAAACCTAAACTATCATAGATTAATGCCAATGCATATGAAGGCAAGGCACTGTATGAGTGGGATTTCTGAATATAGAGGACAGAAACCACTTCAGTTCCCTAAGCAGAAAAGGAATTTTCTGGAAGGATGCATCATGGACTAGAAAAGAAGGTTGGAAAACCGGGCTTAAGGAGGGCCAAGACCCTAACACTTGTCAACTTCAAACAGAATATAGTATGGGACTCTCTGCCATCTCTGACATTAGCTGATATGCTACTTTACTACATCTATAGAAATAATCTCTACTGGAGCCTGTACTTTGTTCTAACTTTCTCAAAGTTTGAAACTCTAGAAGGGAGTGTCTGATTAGCTTATTATCATCCATATGACAACTTCCCCACTTTGTCTTCTGTAATGGGAGACAGAATCTAGCTTTATATCTATCATGTTGCTGTTGTTCAGTCAACAAGTTGTGTCTGACTCTTTGTGATCCCAGGGACTGCAGCATGCCAGGCTCCTCTGTCCTCCACTATCTCCTAAAGTTTGCTCAAATTCATATACTTGGAGTCAGTCAGTGATGCTATTTTATCTTCTGCCCTCCCCTTCTTTTGCCTTCAATCTTTCCCAGCATCAGGGTCTTTTCCAATGAGTCATGTTTCACAACAGGTGGCCAAAGTATTGTAGCTTCAGTTTCAGCGAGTCCTTCTAAGGAATATTCAGGGTTGATTTCCTTTAGGACTGACTGATTTGACCTCCTTGCAGTCCAAGGGACTCTCAAGAGTCTTCTCCAACACCACAATTCAAAAGCACCAATTCTTTGATGCTCAGCCTTCTTTATGGATCAACTTTCATATTATATATAAACAAAAGTTTGAAAATGCAAAAACCTCTTCAATCTGTAACAATATGTTACTACTATAATGAAGTGTTATATAGGAACAGATGCAAAGAGATGATTCTAGCAAATGAACTATGTGCATGTGCCCAGCATATAAACATATTTCCTATTTGACAAGAATTAACAAGACAGATGCCTTCTTTTTGGATGTAAGAGTTAGTCCATAAAGAAGGCACCTATCTTGTTAATTCCTATCAAATAGAAAGTCTGTTTATCGCTAAGTCATGTCCGACTTTTGCAACCCTGTGGACAGTAGCCTGCCAGGCTCCTCTGTCCATAGGATTCTCTAGGCAAGAATATTGGAATGGGTTGCCATTTCCTTCTACAGGGCATCTTCCCAACTTAGGAATCAAACCCAGGTCTCCTGCACTGCATGCAGATTCTTTACCAACTGAGCTACAAGGAAAGCCCAGTTTCAATTACATCTCCCTTTACTCATTTAAAAGGAGCCTGGAAAAACTAGCTTTAGAATGTGCATTAAAAATGTGAGCTACTCTTTCTACTGAATTAAATTGAAATCATTTTATGTTTTCATCCCAAGTTTAGCTGTTTGTAAATGCTCTCTTCTTTACTGTAAAAAGTTGAGAGGCTTTTGTTTTTATCCTTTTGGAGGGGAAGTCAGGGGTGAGAGGGCTTCACAGGTGGCGCTAGTGGTAAAGAACCCACCTGCCAACTCAGGAGAAATAAGAGACACAGGTTCAATCACTGGGTCAGAAGGACAATCCCCTGGGGGAAAGCACGGCAACCCACTCCACTATTCCTGCTTGGAGAATCCCATGGACAGATAGAGCCTGGCAGCCTATAGCCCACAAGGTCATGAAGGGTAGTATATGACTGAAGTGACTTAGCACACATGCATGCAGGGGTGTGAGGGAAAATGTGCTTTTGATGCTAAGGGCAAAATGAGTTTACTAATAGAAAACTAATAAGAAAGCAATTAAATATTTGCTAAAGTACAGCTATAACACAGTACTTGGATTTATTGAAAATGCCAGTTATTCTTCAAAGTTCTTTCCAAAGCATGGTGTTTTTCATTTAAGCAATGAAATAATTCAATACAGAAATGAGTTTGATACAATGTTGGTGAGGCACTTTTCCTAGGGTTGGGAAGATTTTTACCTAATCAACAGCTTAGTTTGACCTATTCATTTTAATATCACTGGTGGATAGTGTAGGGGTGTGATTTCATCATGAAACAGAAAAGAGTGAAAGGGTCTTTACAGAACACTGATTTCTGATCTTGCTATGGTGAGTATGATTTTCAATTGTGTTTGGCTATTTCTTGTTCTGATTAACATTTAAATTATGTATATAAATTAGATATCTGACATCCCATGTCCACGAGGAAAAAAGAGGATTTTTTAGGAAGACCAAAAACTAAAGTTTTAGGATATTTATTGTTTATTTTTCTCCCATTTCCTTCTACTGAGAACATCATATCACAGATATCAGGCATTCCCATGCAAAGAAACATCAACAGAGACAACAATTTTGGAATATTTTAATTCCACAAATAAAAATATTTTCTCTAAACATAAGCATGAATTAAAGGCATTCACCTAATAATAAAAAAATCTGGTTAAGAGGAACTGTTGGTTTGGTTCTAGGTCCAGTGGGTTAAGTTTCCCATATTGCTTTTCCCTGACAAAGAACAGGATAGTAAAACAAAATGCAAATATACCAAAGTAAAGAATAAAAATGACAATATGTCTGTTTTTCATACTGTTCATACTGTTCATGGGGTTCTCAAGGCAAGAATACTGAAGTGGTTTACCATTCCCTTCTCCAGTGGACCACATTTTGTCAGGACTCTATAAATCTCTAAAAGAAAATTAGAGATACAAAAGGAACACTTCATGCAAAGATGGGCACAATAAAGGACAGAAATAGTATGGACTTAACAGAAGCAGAAGATATTAAGATGTGGCAAGAATACACAGAGAACTATACAAAAAAGATCTTCACACCCAGATAATCACAGTGGTGTGATTACTCACCTATAGCCAGACATCCTGGAATGCGAAATCAAGTGGGCTTTAGGAAGCATCACTATGCATCAGTGTCTCTTTTGCTGTCTTGTATACAGGGTTATTGTTACCATCTTTCTAAATTCTGTGGGAGAGGGAGAGGGTGGAATGATTTGGGAGAATGGCATTGAAATACATATAATATCATATATGGAACGAGTTGCCAGTCCAGGTTCTATGCACGATACTGGATGCTTGGGGCTGGTGCACTGGGATGACCCAGAGGGATAGTATGGGGAGGGAGGAGGGAGGAGGGTTCAGGATGGGGAACACATGTATACCTGTGGTGGATTCATTTCCATATTTGGCAAAACCAATACAATATTGTAAAGTTTAAAAATAAAATAAAATTAAAAAAAAACAAGAGCAACAAGAACAAAAAATAAATAAATAAATCTAAAAAAAAGGAAGCATCACTATGAACAAAGCAAATGGAGGTGATGGAATTCCAGTTGAGCTATTTCAAATCCTAAAAGATGATGCTGTGAAACTGCTACACTCAATATGTCAGCAAATTTGGAAAACTCAGCAGTGGCCACAGGACTGGAAAAGGTCAGTTTTCATTCCAATCCCAAAGAAAGGCAATGCCAAAGAATGCTCCAACTACCACACAATTCCACGCATCTCACATGCTAGCAAAGTAATGCTCAAAATTCTCCAAGTCAGGTTTCAACAGTACATAAACCATGAACTTCCAAATGTTCAAGATGGATTTAGAAAAGGCAGAGGAAGCAGAGATTAAATTGCCAACATCTGTTGGATCATTGAAAAAGCAAGAGTTCCAGAAAAACATCTACTTCTGCTTTATTGCCAAAGCATTTGACTGTGTACCACAACAAACTCTGGAAAATTCCTAAATAGATGGGAATACCAGATCACCTGACTTGCCTCTTGAGAAATCTGTATGCAGCTCAGGAAGCAACAGTTAGAACTGGACATGGAACAACAGACTGGTCCAAGTAAGGAAAGGAGTATGTCAAAGCTTTATATTTCACCTTGCTTATTTAACTTATAGGCAGAGAACATCATGAGAAACACTGGGCTGGATAAAGCACAAGTTGGAATCAAGATTGCTGGGAGAAATATAAATAACCTCAAATATGCAGATGACACCACCCTTATGGCAGAAAGTGAAGAGGAACTAAAAAGCCTCTTGATGAAAGTGAAAGAGGAGAATGAGAAAGTTGGCTTAAAGCTCAACATTCAGGAAACTAAGATCATGGCATCTGGTCCCATCACTTCATGGCAAATAGATGGGGCAACAGTGGCAGACTTTATTTTTGGGGGCTCCAAAATCACTGCAGACGGTGACTGTGGCCATGAAATGTAAAGACATTTGCTCCTTGGAAGAAAAATTATGGCCAACCTAGACAGCATATTAAAAAGCAGGGACATTAGTTTGCCAACAAAGGTCCATCTAGTCAAAGGTATGGTTTTTTCCAGTAGTCAGGTATGGATGCGAGAGTTGGACTAAAGCTGAGTGCTGAAGAATTGATTATGGACACAAAGTTTAACAAATCCCAAAAATAGACTTCTACTTCCAGCCAGCTCTTACTGACAATACAAAATTATCCAAGCCATTTGCTCAAAATGGTGCATTCTATGCATTCTATCAAAAACTTATGCAAGTTGACTTTGACTTCAGATTTTTCTAAGGGAGGATCATTATAAAAATAATATGAAAAAGAAATTCACTAAATACTATATATTTGTAATCCATATTTCTCCAACACAAACCAGTCTAGGAATAAAGATAATGTACTAACAAGAGTAATAAAATAGTACTTTTCTGTTTTTGCCACTATCCATAAAATTTCAGGAGCTTCAGCTTCCCTTAAGTTCAGTTCAGTTCAGATCATTTCAGTCGCTCAGTCGTGTTCAACTCTTTGCAACCCCATGAATCGCAGCACGCCAGGCCTCCCTGTCCATCACCAACACCCAGAGTTCACTCAAACTCATGTCCATCCAGCCATCTCATCCTCTGTCGTCCCCTTCTCCTCCTGCCCCCAATCCCTCCCAGCATGAGTCTTTTCCAATGAGTCAACTCTTCACATGAGGTGGCCAAAGTACTGGAGTTTCAGCTTCAGCATCATTCCTTTCAAAGAACACCCAGGACTGATCTCCTTTAGAATGGACTGGTTGGATCTCCTTGCAGTCCAAGGGACTCTCAAGAGTCTTCTCCAACACCACAGTTCAAAAGCATCAATTCTTCGGTGCTCAGCTTCCCTTAGATTTCTCCAAAAGACTTCACGCTTTCCCCATGGGGATAGCAAGATGCAGTCCACCAGTTTATACTCAAGGAGTATAATCTTCTCTTCTTGGATACCACAGGGAGTCCTCCATTTCTCTTGTCTTCTACACCAGACTCTGTAAGGTCATGTCTTTCTTCTCTTAATGCTCTGATGTTCCAGCCCTTCATTCCACACAGAGGTTGGATTGGTTTTCTGCTTCAGATAATGTGACCATGTGTGTTGTGCTGTGTGAAGTCATCTCAGTCATGTCTGACTCTTTGCAACTCCATGGACTATAATCCCCTAGGCTCCTCTGTCCATGGGATTCTCCAGGCAAGAATACTGGAGTGGATTGCCATGCCCTTCTCCAGGGAATCCTCCCGATCAAGGGACTGAACCCACATCTCTTATGTCTTCTGCATTGCCAGGTGGGTTGTTTATTGCCACCTGGGATGTCCAATGTGACCTAGGAGACAATAATTATATAAATTATAGGAAGTACTATACTCTGCCGGGTAGACCACTAGGCTCTGGTTGCTCTATTTTCTTTATGTTTTACAGAGATTCTTAAGGAATCAGCTCTTTTTAATGTATATTTCCTATGCTCAGGTATCTGCTCTATATCTTTAAGAAATTAGAGGGAATTTGTAATATCTGATCTACATGTGAATTTTCTATTTTCTCTCAAAACTTAAAGCAATTCTGTGCTATTGACTCTCTTTTTCCAAGAGATTTGTTCTTTTCTAGGAAGTTCCTTAGTTCTGCATGCAAAAAGATCCTGGTAGACATTTAAACAGACTCACCAGACTGTTTGAGTCTTAGGGTGAATTCAATTTAGTCTGTCAAGCTATGATTCTTTTGCCATAGATGTACATATAGTCCAATGATAATATTCTATTCAAGATAGGTTATTTTCTTCATTGTTTTAAAAATAATGGTGAATGGGTTTCAAGTGAATTATTTTATTGTATTTGTCCCTGATTGCCATAGTTTACATTTGGAACTAATGGACCTTTTTAATACATGAGCAAAGAGAACATCACCTTTGAATATGGCATGGTTTGGATGGCATGTTACCAGGGTCATTGATTGAGTTTCCTAGCCTGACTCAGTTATTATGGTTATTTCTAAGAGTAACCATAGTGGCCATTCTCAAGGACCGTGGGAGACTGAAGTACACATATATCATTTTGGCTCATTACAATGATCTGCTTAAAGAAGCACTTCTCTAAGAAATTACTTTTTTGCCTTGATAGGACTTGGTCAGGTTTTTTTAATTCTTGTGTCAAATAAATAATTGCATATGGTCATACTGTGCATTCTTATATATTTTTCAAAGCTGTTATACAAGGGTGATGCCTTGTCATTTTTATATAGTCTATGGAAAATACATAAAGGATAATGTTTGTCTAGTAGGAAATTATAACCTAAAGTTAGAAGCAATATGTCTTTCACAAAGGTGTTTATAAACCATGTAATATTAGAGTTCCTAAGTTATATGACTGGGGTATAAGAAGTTTGTTAAGCCCTTTCTTGATGCTCTTAACTGCTTATGATCAGTTCTCACTCTGGACCAGCACATAAGCCTGCCACCATCTGAGGACATATCTAAACTAGGGAACTGGAGGAGATTTCAGAAGCCCTGCTCATTAAACTCTTCAGGTATGATATTTTCTTGTACCTTTCCCCCAAAACTGTAACCTTTAAGCTTGTGAATGCAAATTGGTTACAATTTAGGTACTGGAATAACTTGTTTTGTAAATTTCAAAAACTTCCTCCATGGGTCTGAGTGAGTTGCCATACAAATAAAGGTTCTGACCAAGGAGAGAGAGAGAGAGAGAGAGAGAGAGAGAGAGAGATATGATTTGACATTTCTATAGTATTTATTTAATCCATTCTCAAGAGAATATTAATCAAATTTATTATAAAAATGAGGTTACATCCATCACTCAAAAAGTCTTCTAATAGCAAATTTATAACTTTCTTTTAATGCCCCGACTTTGAGCTGGCAAGTAGGGTCCCTTATGCTCCTATTTTGATGGGATAAAATAAAGGAAACATGACAAAGGATTTTTGAAGGGTTTAATGTATATCAACCATGACAAATTTCTATGTTTCTTTTTTCTATTATCATAATTTGAACCAACTTCCTGACAGAAGGAGTCTGATATAATCAGAGAACTCTGGAATTCCCAAAGTCATCAAACACCAGGACAGAAATATCATCTCAAACTTTTCCACCTTGGAAGCTGTTTCATAAGACGAAAGATGTTAACATGTGGTTAATCTATGAGGAAAGAAAGAGAAAGGTCTCTATTGAAAAAGGTCTAGGGTAGAGAAAGGAAGAGAAGAGACAGCCAGAAGGAAAAATCTGTAAAAGATATCTCTGAGAAAGGTCACTCCCATTGATGTAGTTTTTTCTGTTACAAATTCCTTTTTATGTGCTTAGCTGTTAAATGTTAAACCTTCCATTTTAAAATGGACTTCAGTTTTACCATGGGATAAGGCTTTAACCCCTTCAAATGGTGGTCAGTCTCTACATATGTATTTCATTTTATGTCATGTGCTCTTTGCTCATGCTTTCTATTTTCTTATTCGGTGCCCTGATATAAGGGCGCTTATCTGTCTGAAATGTCATTGTGTGAATGTGTATTGATATCCTCTTGTGTAAGTGCCTCAGGGACATTCTTTTCTGATGGATGTTTCAGATGTCAGAGTTTACACCTGTTCCTAAGTGTAAAATGTATACATTAACCAACAAAAATAAAGTTTTATAAGACTAATATGATTTTAAGCTGAGCAGCTCATGTAAGTGGATATAGCAAGATGTAGACATATGAAACATCTCATACTTGTTTGAAAAATATATAATTTCTAGAAGAATGCAAATAAGACATTTGAAAGAAAGGTCTGGATTGAATATCAGATATTTAAGTGACTTAATAGGGTGGCTTAATGAATGATTTCCTGATTCCCACTGGGTTATGCTTTTCTCTTTGCCATAACATTAAATAGACAAAGTTCTAGGGAAGAGAAAAAAGCAAAGATTAGTATTTTAACAAGAAATGTCAATCCTTGAACATAAATAGAATTTAATAATTTTATAAAGTTCTTTATATTTACTGCAATCGGCAATGCAGTTAGTGGTTGTACAGGGTTAAAAGAGATAAGCATAGATTATATTCTCAACTTTAGCATATTTTAGTGACAGTCATTCAAATATCCATTCAACTAATATTTATGTCCTTAACATGTACCATGCAGTAGTCTTGGAAATCATTTTAACATCTCTTAGCCTCTATTGCTTAAACTGTAAAATGGATAAATTTTTTTCCTAATTTGGTGAAGATAGGAAAGATAGAGACTAAACAAGATGGTCTCTGAACTTAAGTTACAGATTTATAATTTTATTATTCTGGGTAAGATTTTCTACTTGTTCCTCATTTCCTCTTCCTCTCTTTCACAGGAATTAAACACAAAGACAACAGTAAGCAAGCAAAACTATGTAACCCAGAAACAGAAATACAAATTCTTTAGAAGTTAAATGTAGCTTCAGAAGACTAGCTGAAGAGGTTATAAAAAAGAAAAAAAACTGTAAAGACCAGCAAAGAAAATCTGGGTTAGGAAAGCCTTCTGATTTTTAACAATTATTTATCTAGCAATTCTTTGAATTTTAGACTTTCTGCCTTTTAATTTCCTCACTCAGATAGGACAGTAATACAGAGCAAGTTGAGGAATTGCTTGAAAAGAACTGCTAACTATTCCAGAACAAGATTTTAATGATTAACAAAAACTGTAAAATGATTGCAAAATATTGAAAGCTAGTATAATGACATATAATTCACAGCCATAATAAAATGAGACTTTATATTAAGAAAGATCACCTTTAAGAAGATAAGATCTTGCCAAGGAAGGCTTTGGATCACTGTCACACTAAGACATGACAATTTTTAATAGTGACCTTTGTAAAAAGTTAGAACCCTTTAAAACTGCAAAATTGAAGTATTTAAATTAAATTTAAAAACATTTCTGTTATATTTATCCCAAAGACCTAAAAGATCTTTTCCTATATTAAATAGCTATAATCTAGATTTATTATTTGTTTGACATTTACTCCATCTACATTTTAAAAGTTTGAGCTGGTTAGGCAGACTACTATTATTGTTTTAAAATTCACTGCCTGGGAAAAATGAGTACCTGATTTATAATCAAACTATTACCAGAATTTAATTTGAATTGAGCATAGTGGCAACAGCAACATTTAAAACAATGAAAAGCCTTGATTAGTTGATTTCCTCTATGATGTGGCCATCTTGCAAATTCAGAAAAGAAAGTTAACTATTATTTGGCTAAGCATGAAAGTTTCATCATTGTAGAATTTGTGGGCTTGAATGTATGGGTCTATGAATGCACGCATACACACACACAAGTGTCTGTATATCTACTTTTCATTAGTTAAAATAGCTGAATGAAATTTTTTACCAATTGTATATCAATTATCTTCTGAAATTTTTCTTTCATGCTAGCCTGCCCTCTTCCTAGTCCTTTGGCTGAAGAGGACAGATGTCTTTCTTTTTTTTTTTTAATATAAATTTATTTATTTTAATTGGAGGCTAATTACTTTACAATATTGTATTGGTTTTGACATACATTGACATGAATCTAGCACAGGTGTACACGTATTCCCCATCCTGAACACCCTTCCCACCTCCCTCCCCATCCCATTCCTCTGGGTCATCCCAATGCACCAGCTCTGAGCACCCTGTATCATGCATTGAACCTGGACTGGAGATTTGTTTCACATATGATATCATACATGTTTCAGTGCCATTCTCCCAAATCATCCCACCCTCACCCTCTCCCTCAGAGTCCAAAAGACTGTTCTATACATCTGTGTCTCTTTTGCTGTCTCGCAAAAAGGGTTATTGTTACCATCTTTCTAAATTCCATATATATGTGTTAGTATACTGTATTGGTGTTTTTCTTTCTGGCTTACTTCACTCTGTATAATAGGCTCCAGTTTCATCCACCTTATTAGAACTGATTCAAATGTAACCTTTTAAATGACTGAGTAATATTCCATTGTGTATCTGTACCACAGCTTTCTTATCCATTCATCCGCTAATGGACATCTGGGTTGCTTCCATGTTCTGGCTATTATAAACAGTGCTGTGATGAACATTGGGGTGCACGTGTCTCTTTCAATTCTGGTTTCCTTGGTGTATATGCCCAGAAGTAGGATTGCTGGGTCATATGGCAGTTCTATTTCCAGTTTTTTTTAAGGAATCTCCACACTGTTCTCCATAGTGGCTGTACTAGTTCGCATTGCCACCAACAGTGTAAGAGGGTTCCCTTTTCTCCACACCCTCTCCAGCATTTCTTGCTTGTAGACTTTTGGATAGCAGTCATTCTGACTGGCATGAAATGGTACCTCATTGTGGTTTTGGTTTGCATTTCTCTGGTAAGGAGTGATGTTGAACATCTTTCATGCGTTTGTTAGCCATCTGTATGTCTTCTTTGGAGAAATGTCTGTTTAGTTCTTTGGCCCATTTTTTGACTGGGTCATTTATTTTTCTGGAATTGAGCTGCAGGAGTTCCTTATATATTTTTGAGATTAATTCTTTGTCAGTTGCTTCATTTGCTATTGTTTTCTCCCATTCTGAAGGCTGTCTTTTTACCTTGCTTATAGTTTCCTTTGTTGTGCAGATGCTTTAATTTTAATTAGGTCCCATTTGTTTATTTTTGCATTTATTTCCAATATTCTGGGAGGTGGGTCATAGAGGATCCTGCTGTGTTTTATGTCGGAGAGTGTTTTGCCTATACTTTCCTCTAGGAGTTTTATAGTTTCTGGTCTTGCATTTAGATCTTTAATCCATTTTGAGTTTATTTTTGTGTATGCTGTTAGAAAGTGTTCTAGTTTCATTCTTTTACAAGTGGTTGACCAGTTTTCCCAGCACCACTTGTTAAAGAGATTGTCTTTTCTCCACTGTATATTCTTGCCTCCTTTGTTGAAGATAAGGTGACCATATGTGCAAGGATTTATCTCTGGGCTTTCTATTTTGTTCCATTGATCTATATTTCTGTCTTTGTGAACCATATTGTCTTGATGACTGTGGCTTTGTAGTAGAGCCTGAAGTCAGGAAGGTTGATTCCTCCAGTTCCATTCTTCTTTCTCAAGATTGCTTTGGCTATTTGAGTTTTTTTTTTTGCATTTCTATACAAATTGTGAAATTATTTGTTCTACTTCTGTGAAAATATCGTTGGTAGCTTGATAGGGATTGCATTAAATCTATAGATTGCTTTGGGTAGTATACTCATTTTCACTATATTGATTCTTCCAATCCATGAACACGGTATATTTCTCCATCTATTTGTGTCCTCTTTGATTTCTTTCACCAATGTTTTATAGTTTTCTATATATAGGTCTTTAGTTTCTTTAGGTAGATATATTCCTAAGTATTTTATTCTTTTCGTTGCAATGGTGAATGGAATTGTTCCTTAATTTCTTTTTCTGTTTTCTCATTATTAGTGTATAGGAATGTAAGGGATTTCTGAGTGTTGATTTTATATCCTTCAACTTTACTGTATTCATTGATTAGCTCTAGTAATTTTCTGCTGGAGTCTTTAGGGTTTTCTATGTAGAGGATCATGACATCTTCAAACAGTGAGAGTTTTACTTCTTCTTTTCCAATTTGGATTCCTTTTATTTCTTTTTCTGCTCTGATTGCTGTGGCCAAAACTTCCAAAACTATGTTGAATAGTAGTGGTGAGAGTGGGCACCCTTGTCTTGTTCCTGACTTTAGGGGAAATGCTTTCAATTTTTCACCATTGAGGATAATGTTTGCTGTGGGTTTGTCATATATAGCTTTTACTATGTTGAGGTATGTTCCTTCTATTCTTGCTTCTGGAGAGTTTTATCATAAACGGATGTTGAATTTTGTCAAAGTCTTTCTCTGAATCTTTTGAGATAATCATATGGTTTTTATTTTCCAATTTGTTAATGTGGTGTATTACATTGATTGATTTGTGGATATCAAAGAATCCTTGCATCCCTGGGATAAATCCCACTTGGTCATGATATATGATCTTTAATATGTTGTTGGATTCTGTTTACTAGAATTTTGTTAAGGATTTTTGCAGAGGACAGACTTCTGTTAAGAAATTTTTGTCTATATCCCCTGGCACTTCTGGGTTGCAAGCTTCAGCTAGGATATAGGAAACAAAGAAAACCCAGAGAACTCACCATCCTCTCTCCTTACACCCTAGGCTTTAGTTTTTCTTCCTCCTTCTCTAACCTTTCAGAGCATTCTTATGATTGTTCTACATATAATTCTAGAGTTAACAGATGTACTTACTAGGAGGAGGAATAAATTATGTCTACTTCATCTCCCCAGAAGTCCAAGTTCGAAAAGATTTTTTAAAGTTAGTGTTATGCCTGTGTGCTCAGTCATGTCCAACTCTTTGTGATCCCATGGAATGTAGCCTGCCAGGCTCCTCTGTCCATGGAATTTTCTAGGCAAGAATACTGCGGCGGGTTGTCTTTTACTATTCCAGGGGGTCTTCCTTACCTAGGGATTGAATCTGCATCACTTGGTCCTACATTGGTGGCATATTCTTTACCACTGTGCCACTTGGGAAGCCCATTATATTATACTGACCTTTAAAATGTAATTTCTATTAACTCTTAGTAAGGGCTAACAATTTTTCTAAATAATACAGAAAATACAGTTAATTGTGCTCTTCAGTTCTGTAAGTAAGTATCACTTAATTCGTGATGATGATCATAGAATATTTAAATTAAATATATTCTCAATGATCACTTAATCCTTCAAACCTCACATTTAATAGTGGTTCTATGATTGGAAATGGTTATTCCCTGGTGGCTCAGAGGGTAAAATGTCTGCCTATGGTGCGGGAGACCTGGGTTTGATCCCTAGGTCATAAACATACCCTGGAGAAGGAAATGGCAACCCACTCCGGTACTCTTGTCTGGAAAATCCCATGGACAGAGGAGCCTGGTTGGCTACAGTCCATGGGGTCACAAAGAGTCGGACATAACTGAGCAGCTTCACTATATAACACTATATATGATTAGAAAACAAGAAAATACATATGCCTTTACCTGTTTTGGGCTCCTTTGTTTTAAAAACAAACTTACTAAATATATTGAAAATTTGGGGAATATATCACACCATAAATTTGAGATATTAGGACAGCTATATATATATATATATAATTTACCATATAACTTATAATCTTTATTGGTTATATTTATGAATGTTATTTCCTATTTCTCTATTTCACAAAATAGTTCAATAGATGCATAACTCATATGTTCCCACTTCCTCATCCCTACTACAGTCCATTTTCTACAGAGTGATAAAAAATACAAATCAGATTATTTTATTCCAGCCCTGCTTAAAACTATACAATAATTTAAATTCACACTTAAAACACAAACCCTTTGCATGCCTTTAAACTTCACATGATCTGTATCTTGCCTCCTCCTTTGACCTCACTTTTCTACCATCCTCAGTCTCCCAACTCTCCACCCATGGTTACCATGTTTCATCCGTACTTGTCTCTTTCTGTTTTTGAACACATCTAGCTTGTTTCTACTTCATAGTTTTTGCACAAACCATTACCTCTCATTCAAGTATCAGATTAAATGTCACTTATAGGCCATCACACCATCTTTTTTCACAGCATTTAGCATTATTTAAAGTGGTCTTCTGCGTTTGTTTACCTGTTTTCATTCTATTTCCCTGATGAAAATGCAAGCTCCATGAAAGCAAAGAGGCATCTATTGTCACTATAACTTCCCATGCCAGTAATTTAATATAATACTTAATATTAAATGTAGTTAATTTATTAAAATAATTATTGTAGACTAAAGACTGTCATGCTGAATTATCTGTTATTCTATCCTCTTGTAATATGGCAGGTTACTCTAGGAGATATTAAAAATCTAAGATCTTTATGTCTCCAAATTTCTGTAAATTTTGAGTACTTAATGTGTTTCTTCTATTTTTTCCTCAGGTTCACTGCTTATCTTTCTGTTGACAGGGAGCATTCTTTGAATAACCAATACTCCCAACCTACTGCTCATCTGCTATTATTTTGAAATCAAGAAAAGGTAATTTGGTATGAGTTAAATGTAAAATAAGGGCTTCCCTGGTGGCTTAGATGGTAAAGAATCTGCCTGTAATTGAGACCTGGGTTCGATCACTGGTTCAGGGAGAGCCTCTGGAGAAGGGAATGGCAAAGGTAACAACATTTTGAATGAGAATCAAGGCAATGCTTGTATAAGAAAAGTATTATACAGGCTTTATTTATTATATTTTGGGGCATCTGTGGTTGCAGCACTAAAAAGGATGTTTTAAAAATAGACTTTTACTGAATATATACAGAAAAAGACCCAATTCACAACTGTCAGCTTGATAAAATTTTACCAAGCGAGTACATCCCCAGGTCCATAATTCGAAAGTAATCATAACTTGAAAGACTTCTCCTGCTTCTTCCCAATCTTGATTTACCCGGCTTTTCTGGTACAACAGGACCTTTGTGAGATGTATCTGTATTATTGCATGTAATATTGCTGTATATTGTTTCATGGTATATGTGCACCACAGTATATTCATCCTCTGTACTGCTGACAGACATTTGGGTCCTTTATAGGTATTGGGTATTGGCTGTGAAGATCCTGACTCACAGACTTTCATGTTGTCTAAGATTATAATGAGGATTTGAATTTATATATTTAGTTATGGATTTGTTATAGATGCAGCAAAAATAGTTTTCCAAAATGGTTATATTAATTTACACTCCCAGCACAGAAGTGCATGAGAATATTAGTTGCTCCACATTACTGACAACACTTGGAATTGTCAGTGTTTTTAATTTATCATTATAGTACTTGTGTAACTACATCACACTGTCATATATTTTTAATTACACAAAGAGTTGGACATGACTGAGTGACTGAACTGAACTGAACTGTGGTGGTTTTTGCCATACATCGACATGAATCAGCCATGGGTGTACATATGTTACCCCATCCTGAACCCCCTCCCATCTCCCTTCCTACCCCATCCCTCTGGGTTGTCCCAGAGCATTGGCTTTGAGTGCCCTTGAATATAGGGTCATCATTACCATCTTTTTAAATTCCACATATATGTATTAATATACTGTATTGGTGTTTCTCTTTGTGACTTACTTCACTCTGTGTAATAGGCTCCAGTTTCATCTACCTCATTAAAACTGACTCAAATGTGTTCTCTTATAGCTGAGTAATATTCCATTGTGTGTGTGTGTGTGTATATATGTATGTATGTATATATATATATATACACCACAGCTTTCTTAGCCATTCATCTGCTGATGGACATCTAGGTTGCTTCCATGTCCTGGCTATTATAAACAGTGCTGTGATGAACATTGGGGTGCACGTGTCTCTTTCAGTTCTGGTTTCCTCAGTGTGTAGGTCCAGTAGTAGGATTGCTGGGTCATAAGGCAGTTCTATTTCCAGTTTTTTAGGGAATCTCCACACTGTTCTCCATAGTGGCTGTACTAGTTTGCATTCCCACCAACAGTGTAAGAGGGTTCCCTTTTCTCCACACCCTCTCCAGCATTTCTTGCTTGTAGACTTTTGGATCGCAGCCATTCTGACTGGCGTGAAATGGTACCTCATAGTGGTTTTGATTTTCATTTCTCTGATAATGAGTGATGTTGAGCATCTTTTCATGTGTTTGTTAGCCATCTGTATGTCTTCTTTGGAGAAATGTCTCTTTAGGTTTTTTCCCACTTTTTGATTGGGTCGTGTATTTTTATGGTATTGAGCTGCATGAACTGCTTGTATATTTTGGAGGTTAATTGTCAGTTGTTTCATTTGTTATTATTTTCTCCCATTCTGAAGGCTGCCTTTTCACTTTGCTTATAGTTTCCTTCATTCTGCAAAAGCTTTTAATTATAATTATGTCCCATTTGTTTATTTTTGTTTTTATTTCTGTTACTCTGGGAGATGGATCATAGTGGATCTTGCTGTGATTTATGTCAGAGAGTGTTCTGCCTATGTTTTCCTCTAAGAGTTTTATAATTTCTGATCTTACATTTAGATCTTTAATCCATTTTGAGTTTAATTTGGGGTATGGTATTAGAAAGTATTCTAGATTCATTCTTTTATAGGTGGTTGACCATTTTTCCCAGCACCACTTGTAAAAGGGATTGTCTTTTCTCCATGGTATATTTTTGCCTCCTGTGTCAAAGATAAGGTGTCTATAGGTGCATGGATGTATCTCTGGGCTTTCTATTTTGTTCCATTGATCTACATTTCTGTTTTTGTGCCAGTACCATACTGGCTTGATGACTGTGGCTTTGTAGTAGAGCCTGAAGTCAGGCAGGTTGATTCCTCCAGTTCCATTCCTCTTTCTCAAGATTGCTTTGGCTCTTTGAGGATTTTTGTGTTTCCATACAAATTGTGAAATTGTTTGTTCTAGTTCTGTGGAAAATACCTATAGCTTGATAGGGGTTGTGTTGAGTCTATAGATTGCTTTGGGTAATATACTCATTCCCACTATATTGATTCTTCCAATCCATGAACATGGCACATTTCTCCATCTATTTGTGTCATCTTTGATTGCTTTCATCAGTGTTTTATAGTTTTTTATATATAGGTCTTTTATTTGGGTAAATTTATTCCTAAGTGTTTTTTTGTTTGTTTGTTTCAATGGTGAATTGGATTGTTTCCTTAATTTCTCTTTCTGTTTTCTCATTTTTAGTGTATAGGAGTACAAAGGATTTCTGTGTATTAATTTTGTATCCTGAAACATTAATATCATTGATTAGCTCTAGTAATTTTCTGGTGGTGTCTTTGGGGTTTTCTATGTAGAGGATCCTGTAATCTGCAAACACTGGGAGTTTTACTTCTTATTTTCCAATCTGGTTTCCTTTTATTATGTTAATGTGTGTATCGCTGGTCAAGATAAACTCTTTTTCATATGTTTATTGGCAATTCTGATTTTTTATGAAGTTCTTATTCAAGTATCTTGCCCATATTTGTTTTTGTAATATTGATGCTCATACACATGGATATATATTGGATATAAGTCTTTTGTCACATGGTGCTCAGTCACCTGTTGCAACCCACCAGGCTCCTCTGTCCATGGAATTCTCCAGGCAACAATACTGGAGTGGGTAGCTTTCTCCTTCTCCAGGGGATCTTCCCAATCCAGGGATCAAACCCAGGTCTCTAGGTAAAGGAAAATTCTTTACCATCTGAGCTACTAGGGAAGCCCTTTTTGAGAAATAATGCATTTCAAACAAGTTCTACCATCCTATGATGTCTTTTACCCGTCTTAGTGGTGTTTCCTGAGGGGCAGAAATTTTAATTTTGGTGAAGACAGTTTTATTGCTTTTTTTTTCTTCTATGATTAATGAGTTTTGCTCTGTGCTACCCCAAAGTCATAAAAACATTCTCCAATGTTTTGTTTTAGAAAGCTTAAAGTGAGAGCTTTTATCGGTTCAGTTCAGTTGCTCAGTCGTGTCTGACTCTTTGTGACCCCATGAACTGTAGCACGCTGTGTTTCCCTGTCCATCACCAACTCCCAGAGCTTGCTCAAACTCATGTCCATCAAGTCACTGACACCATCAACCGTCTCATCCTCCATCATTCCCTTCTCTTCCTGCCCTCAATCTTTCCCAGAATCAAGGTCTTTTCCAGTGAGTCAGTTCTTTTCATCAGGTGGCCAAAGTGTTGGAGTTTCAGCTTTAGTATCTGTCCTTCCAATGAATACTCAGGACTGATTTCCTTTAGGATGGACTAGTTGGATTTCCTTGCAGTCCAAGGGACTCTCAAGAGTGTTCTCCAACACAACAGTTCAAAAGCATAATTCTTCAGTGCTCAGCTTTCTTTATAGTCCAACTCTTACATCTATACATGACTACTGGAAAAAACAGCTTTGACTAGATGGACCTTTGTTGACAAAGTAATGTCTCTACTTTTTAAGAGAGCTTTTTATATTGAGACTTATTATCTACCTCAAATTAATTTTAATGTTTGGTTTGAAGTATATATCATTCATAAAGAAAACTTCAACTAGGCAAACCATAATCAAATTGCTAAAAAATAATGAGTACATGTAAAATTACAACTTATAAATATTTATGTTTTGGATGGTGACCTTGAATTAGAAATTATAGCATTCCTCTTTTTTCTCAAATGGCTTCGTATTTGACCTCAGAATTTCAAATGAAAGTTTAAGATAGAGAAATATATATTCCATTTTTTGAGAAAATACCCACCCAATTTCCAAAGTGGTTGTAAAAATTTTTACTTCTAGTAACAATGTAAGAAGTTTCATTTTCTCCAGATTCTTGTCAATAGTTTTCAATTATAACTAATGTACTGGATAGTTCATTATTGTTTTAGTAGCTCTTTGATAATTAACAATGTTGAGTTATTTTGGGGGTACTTATTGAAAAGTCATATATCTTTCTTTATGGAATGTCTGTTCAAGTCTTTTGCCCAGTTTTAAAATTAGGTTTTACTAAATAATTCAAAAAATAGTTGGCATTCTCAGTCTTAATACTCTTGAAAGGAAAAGAGTACAGACAAAATAAATGACAATACTGGTACAGTTGGCTCAGATGGTAAAGAATCTGCCTGCAATGTGGGAGACCTGGGTTCAGTCCTTGGGTTGGGAAGATCCCCTGTAGAAAGAAATGGCAACCCACTCCACTATTCTTGCCTGGATAATCCCATGGGCAGAGGAGCCTGGGGGATTACAGTCCATGGGTCACAAAGAGTATGACACAACTGAGTGACAAACACTTTCACTTTCATAGTAGACTCATCATCACGGAATCTAGTTGAAAGTATCACAGGGAGATGATATTTGAGCAGAATCAGAGAATTCAGAGTCAGCATTTAAGCCAAGAGATTAGCTGTTATTTACTACTTGAACATCAGTTTATTCACAAAAAGTGAGTGTGTGCATGCTCAGTCGTGTCTGACTCTGTGACCCCATGGACTGCAGCTCACCAGGCTCCCTTGTCCATGGGATTTTACAGGCAAGAATAGTGAAGAGGGTTGCCATTTCCTCCTCCATGGGATCTTCCTGACCCAGGGGTCGAATCTGCATCTCCTGCATATCCTGAATTGGTAGGCAGATTCTGAGAATCCACCTGGGAAGCCAAAAAGGTGAGGGTCTAGCTTAATAAAACACAGCATTCCTCTTTTCTCTCAAATCATCTGAAGCGTATTAGTATTTAACTTTTAGACATTTGGCTTTTAAAACATTAATTATTGCCTTTAAACATTTAAAGATTATTTCAAAGCAACATTTAGTAGCTGCTAATAAGGGTTCATATAATTAAAAAATGTAAACTAATGAAATATATATCTCTTGCCAAAGCTGAAACTGAAACCATTCCCTTCATACGTTCCACTACTTCATCAGGTTCTCATATACATCTGTTGTTTTTCTTTTAGGATGAGAAGTGAAATGATACAGGTAGCATAATTAAGAAGTGGAGAATTGTGTGGTGTAGTTACAAAATACTCAGGAGCTTGAAGTTCAAGGACATGTGGTGTGAGAAGGAAATGGAGGTAACTGAATAGAATTATAGATGCACAGGGAACCTAGGTTGACCTCTAAGGTTACAAAAAAGTTTTTGAACATCAAAATTTATTGGTACTTTTTCTTACCTAATACTGACATTTCTTTTAGAAGAGTGATTCCAGAATGCTGCTTGCACACACGAAATCAGAACAAGGATCCCACAGTAGTATTTGCACACACTCCTCTAAAAAATACCCTGATTAACACTTAATGTCCTCAATCTTCCTTTAAATTTCATTAGGGCCAGGATGCTTACCCATATTTGATATCATTGCAGTAAAGAGAGAATATCAAATTCCCAGATCACATTACTGCCTTTGCCAGAACAGAAAACTATCACAATAAAACAGAAAAACCCAAGGTTGGCTGTTGTGCACAAGTGAGTGAATGGGAGTCTTATCATTCTGCTTCTTCATTTTCAATCCTCTATTGTTATCAATTATCCATCATAAGCTAAAAAAGAGATGTTTACTGAAATATGTGAAGCTTCACGATGTAACTGAAGATAAATGCTAAATTATATATAATGTAATCTGTCTGCATAGAGGAATGACATTGTAGATTACATTTTCAACTATTCCGTGCACTTGTCATCAACAGAAAACAACAGAGTTAGACATGGAGTTAAACCAGTGCCTGCCAATTTTGTTATTTCATGTGTTCTTCTCAAAGCAATAACTCTGGAAGAAATCCAAATGGAGATTCAATTCAACATACTCTGTATTCCAAAGGGTTTGTGATAGGACGAAAAGTATAACAAATGCGACTGGAGGGCACAATGTTCTAAGAAGAAAAAGATGACACATTTCACATAAAATATGAGCTGATTATAACTAGTGGGGAGCAAATTATAGTATATTCATGGATATTCTGATAAATAAGAACACAAAAACATTATAGCATGCTAACTATAAATTGAAGTTTTACTATCCAATTTAATGTCAACTCAGACTTTTTTTGCACTTAAATATTACATTTTATTACAACTAGCATCTTAACTTGCTGCTTTATTTTCCTTTACTTAGAAGACTTCTCTTGTCTTTTCATTTATCAAAAATGAAATTAAGCTATATATACTGATCACATGATAAACACACCAACAACTATTTTTACATAGAAGTAGGACTGTTTCATAGGCAAAATGAGCATTTTTTTGAGGTAACAGAATGTCATTTATTTAGGTCCATGTTTTTCATCTGTACTACTTCAAATAGGAGGCAAAAATATAAACCTCACCTTTTTAATGAATTCTTTGTTCATGAGATGAGCACAAGGCTGGAAATTTTAGAGCAATTTTCCTATAGATGTATTACAGATTGACTACAGATTGACTACAAATGTTGGCTAGAAATATTTGTGTTTGTGTGCACTCACCCATTAGTATGTGTGCATGTATGTGCATGTGTACAGCATTCAAACCATTTTGCCTTGCACCTCTCTGAAATCTTGGCTTTAAGGATACAAATTCAGTCCAAACATGAAACATGGAAATGGAAAGAGAGGATTTAAGTTGCCTTCCTTCCAAATTATGTTTAAGTCTCACCATAAAACTGGCACTGATATTTTCTTTTCTAACAAAACACAAGTATTCAGTGAGGTAAACTTCTATGGTATAATAGGAAGCAGCTTATTCTTCCCTCCACAGTCTTCCTACCTTCTCTCAGATCTCCCTTCCCTTGTTTCTTCACAGCAACTAAAGCACATTACTAAGATTTCCAGTAACTTTCAGATGTTAGAAGTGAAAAAAAAAAAAAAAAAGATGTTAGAAGTGTCTTAATTTCAGATACTAATAAGTCCTTCCCATTCTATATCAAAACATTAATTTCTCCTTCCATTTAAACACCACCCCAATTGAGTCCTGGCTCAGCAGGTAAAGAATCTGCCTGCAATGCAGGAGACACAGGAGATGCAGGTTCAATCTCTGGGTTGGGAAGATCCCATGGAGAAGAGAAAGGCTATCTACTCCAGTATCCTTGCTTGGAGAATCCCAAGGACAGAGGAGCCAGATGGGCTACAGTCTATAGGGTCGCAAAGAGTCGAACATGACTGAGCCAGTAAGTACACACCAATCTAGTCTATCCCATGGCCAGGCAAGCAGCAACAAGAAAATGACATGAATTATTTACCCATTTATTTGTGTCCTACCCAGGTTTATAGCGCTTTAAACATTTAAAATTTGGGGAGATACACTCTCTTTATGAAAAAATAAAACAAATAATGACTACTAATTTGGTTCATGGCTTTCTTAGGAGACCTGTGCTAGTGAGGGGCTCTGAAGTTTGGACTCCATCAGCTTCATGATAAACCCATACCTGCCTGCACTGTGCTCTTCCTCTTCATCCTCTTGGTTCTTCTAAGAACTAAAGCTTAATGAAGAAGGTTAGAGGAGAAGAGTAAAAGTTAGAGTAAAGGTTTTTTTTTGTTTTTGTTTTTGTTTTTTTACTAAGTGGGATAACTGGGAATTTTTTCTTGGCTAGCACTAGCTGGTCATTACTCTGTCATGGCAGATGTCCAACTTGAACTTTCATGAAATACAAGGTCGGATTCTTTATGAACCATCCCTCTCTACCCACTCCATGGTGGTCTCCACTATTGTATATTCTCTGGTGAGAATGTGGGTGTCCTGAGCTGATCTTGTGATTTTGCTCTCAGCTAGTGTCTCCTGCAAGACACCACACTAGATCCTCACCACGGCTAGTAGCCTTTTCTTACTGGGCTGGGGGCAGTATTTTCAAGATGACTGCAGACTAGCTATCTTCCACAGCATCCACTTGATACAAGGGAAAATTAAACACTCTTGCTTGTCAAACTGCAGAATTTCAGTTTGCTTCCATTGTGACTTCTCTTCACCTCACCAGTGTAAGGATGCTCCAGGCTTTCTCCCAGCTCCAGAAGTTTCAGTGTGAGATCCAGGCTTGTTTCTTTGATATGAAAACTCTAGGCCAAACCCTCCTCCCAAACACTTTCCACCCTGGCAGAGGCAAGGACCCTATCTATGGGTTTCTGAGCTCAGCAACGCGTAGCCAGGGAGTAAAAGTCAATTCCTCCTTCTTGACCCCAACTTCTCCTAAATTCTCCAAAGGTTTTTTAAAAATCCTAACTAAATTTAGAGAGCACAGCAAGGAGGAGAGGGAAATCCTGACAGCTCTTTTTACTCCTACAATTTTCTTCAGTTTAAAAAATCCTGTTCTCGCCAATGTCTCCCTAGCTTTAATCTACACAGACTGCAGCTGAGAAATGGTTGCTGGACTAGTTTGACTTTCTTTTATTAATAACTAGTCCCCCCATTATGTATGTAGTGCCTCTCTTTGCATTGTGGCATTTAGATTAGTAACCAATATCATGAGCAATGTGGATTTAGTCACCATTGTAAGATAAAAGTACCATTCTAAGTGTGGTTGTTCTAGGTTTACTTACTTTGAAATGACAACCATTTAGCCCAAATTAAATTCTGGATATGTGATCCATCTCCAGCAATGAATAGACCAGTATAAAGGTTTGAAATATACTTTCTGCAGTGAAACTTCAGTGTTAAAGTTTGAGAACAATTACAGCAATATTAGTTAAGACAGGAGACCCACAGACAGACACAGATAGGATTTTAGTGATGTCTTAAAATTTTCCATGTTCAGATATCTCTATCCATCAGTTCTGTACACGGCTTCTTGCTTAACCTTTTTAAAATGAAGTTTTGATAATTTTAAAATTTTATTTCCCTCTTACACTCCCTAAAAGTAATTCAGTTCAGTTCAGTTGCTCAGTCGTGTCCGATTCTTTGCAACCGCATGAACTGCAGCACGCCAGGCCTCCCTGTCCATCACCAACTTCTGGAGTTCATTCAAACTCATGTCCATCGAGTCAGTGATGCCATCCAGCCATCTCATCCTCTGTCATCCCCTTCTCCTCCTGCCCCCAATCCCTCCCAGCATCAGAGTCTTTTCCAATGAGTCAACTCTTCGCACGAGGTAGCCAAAGTACTGGAGTTTCAGCTTTAGCATCATTCCTTCCAAAGAACACCCAGGACTGATCTCCTTTAGAATGGACTGGTTGGATCTCCTTCCAGTCCATGGGACTCTCAAGAGTCTTCTCGGCAGCTATCAAATGTCCAGTGGCTAAAGTCCAGCTTTGTTTACTTGGTTGTTTTGTCACTGCCTTGTTTCTGACATACTGTACTCCTCCTCACTGAGGATGCCTGCATTCCTCTCTAGGTGTGTGTCTCTGCCTTGCTTTTGAGTTGAATAAACAAATTGTTTTCCTGTGTACTCTCTCA
This sequence comes from Bubalus bubalis, assembly GCF_019923935.1. Lineage (NCBI taxonomy): Eukaryota > Metazoa > Chordata > Mammalia > Artiodactyla > Bovidae > Bubalus > Bubalus bubalis. The sequence goes on from NC_059157.1 coordinate 166,511,002, forward strand.
TACATTGTGTGTGTCTCTAATAATAAACTTTGTACCTTTCATTTTACAGTTTTTGCCTCTTTGAAAAATTCTTGCTTTCAAATAGGGGCAAGATCCAGGGATGCTTTGTTTCCAGCCTCTAGCCCCCAGTGGTCTAGTGGGTAGGACTCTTGGTTTTCATCCAGGCTACCCAGGTTTAATTCCTGGGCAGGGAACTAAGATCTGTCTTCAGGACCACTTACTGCTCTCCCTCTGAGATTAATTTCACTTTCAATTACAAGAGATTAAGCTTCTTTACAGTCTTGTTTTTATTCTATCTCAAACTATTTTACTTATCCTTCAGTTCAGTTCAGTCGCTCAGTCATGTTCGACTCTTTGCGAACCCATGAAAGCAGCACGCCAGGCCTCCCTGTCCATCACCAACTCCCGGAGTTCACTCAGACTCACGTCCATCGAGTCAGTGATGCCATCCAGCCATCTCATCCTCTGTCGTCCCCTTCTCCTCCTGCCCCCAACCCCTCCCAGCATCAGAGTCTTTTCCAATGAGTCAACTTTTCGCATGAGGTGGCCAAAGTACTGGAGTTTCAGCTTTAGCATCATTCCTTCCAAAGAAATCCCAGGGCTGATCTCCTTCAGAATGGACTGGTTGGATCTCCTTGCAGTCCAAGGAACTCTCAAGAGACTTCTCCAACACCACAGTTCAAAAGCATCAATTCTTCAGCTCTCAGCCTTCTTCATAGTCCAACTCTCACATCCATACGTGACCACAGGAAAAACCATAGCCTTAACTAGATGGACCTTTGTTGGCAAAGTAATGTCTGCTTTTCAATATGCCATCTAAGTTGGTCATAACTTTCCTTCCAAGGAGTGTCTTTTAATTTCATGGCTGTAGTCACCATCTGCAGCGATTTTGGAGCCCAGAAAAATAAAGTTTGACACTGTTTCCACTGTTTCCCCATCTATTCCCATGAAGTGATGGGACCGGATGCCATGATCTTCATTTTCTGAATGTTGAGCTTTAAGCCAACTTTTTCACTCTCCACTTTCACTTTCATCAAGAGGCTTTTTAGTTCTTCTTCACTTTCTGCCCTAAGGGTGGTGTCATCTGCATATCTGAGGTTATTTCTATTTCTCCCAGCAATCTTGATTCCAGCTTGTGTTTCTACTATTAATTATATCCAATCTTATATAGGTGGCACTCATGGGTCAGTGCAACAAGAGCTGTTCCTCCTCCTTTTTATTTTTATTAGGTCACATTGTATAATGGCCAGTTAGCTTTGACTTTCCAGGCATGATAATAAAATGCAAAGATTATTGAGTATATATCTAGCTGCAACTTCTACCTTCATGCAATTGGCTAGAAAGAGGGCTTAACAGAGATAGTACATTTATATCTATAATACACCACATCCTATAATATTGTAACTGCTCTCTCTGCTTCCATCCTTGGACCCCTTCAATCCACTTTAATTTCTAAAACTGGAGGATGATTTGAAACATGATTCATGTTATTTCCCTTTCCTGCCCAATTCTGATCATAACCTGCTGTAGTATTCAAATTAAAACCAATGTCTTTATAACTAACTCCAAAGTACTATATAATTGATCACCACTGTCCATCCAATCCAAGTATAATTTTACTTCATTTTCTACTACTCTTTAAATTTCTCTTTCACCTTCAGCAAATCCTCCACAGAGCCTTTTCACTTGTTGTCCTAGAATTCTGCAAGGCCCATCCCCATGTGCCATTACCTTTTCTCATACTATTTTGTGCTTTCTTACTTTCTCTAATGCCACTTTTCCTGTTCTCCCTACCTGAAATGACATTCCACTATCTCAATTTTATACCTCTTGCACTGCTTTCCTTCCCAGGGCTACATATTTCCTCTGACAGAAAATATTACACAAACAGGAAAAAATGATTGTGTTATATTGATAGCCAGATCCCTAGCATTTAGCATAGCACTTGACACTGAATAGGAACTCAATGAATATTTGTTGAATGAATGAATATGTATATTAATGTCAGAGTACCAAGGCAACTTAGGATACACAAAGATGTGTAAAACATAACCTTTCTGATCACGAAGTTTACAGTATGTTACATGATATCAATATATACATAATGAAGATTAAGCAAGTATAAAATATGCTACAAAAAGGTTTTGGTAAAGACTTCTTTGAAATTGAATGGGGCAAGAGTAATAACTGCTTTCTTGAGAGTTAAATTTGAATATAAGAAAATGGAAGTAAAACCTAATTCCTAGCCATAAAAGGGCAAGGAAAAGCAAAAAGATAGTGGTAGAAAATATGTCGCCTACTCAGTAATGCAGTTTTGGGGAATGGGTTCAACATGGTACCATAGGAAGAACCTGAGCTCACCTCCTCCCATGGACATACTGAATCTACACCTACATATACAGTAGTTCTTCTTAAAGAAGAACCGAGGTTTCTGGGCCTTATATGGCAAACCCATAGCTAAAATCAATGTGAAAAGCTAAAAACATTTCCTCTAATGTCACAGACAAGACAGGGATGCCCATCCTTGCTACTTTTATTCAACATTTTATTTGAAGTCCTTGCTAGCTGTCTGGGAAGAAAAAGAAATAAAAAGCATCCCCCAAATAGAAATTAAGAAGTAAGGTGGTCATTATTTGCAGATGACATGATATTATATCTAGCACCCCAAATATTCTATCAAAAAGCTACTATTTAATAGAACTAATAAATGAAATCAGTAAATTGTCAATATATGTATACATATATAATTAATACACAGAAATTTTTTACATTTCTATACACTAATAACAAACTACCAGAAAGTGAAATAAAGAAAACAATCTCATTTACAACTGTACCAAAAAAGAGTAAGATATCCAGGAATAAATCTAACTAAGGAGGTAAAAGACCTGTACTCTGTAAAAGACATTGAGGAAGGAAATTGAAAACAGCATAAATAAATAGAATGATATACTCATGTATTGGTGCTCATATATTGGAAGGGTTAATATTAAAATGTCATACTACCCAAAGAAATCTACAAATTCAATGCAATCTCTATCAAAATGCCAATGATATTTTTCACAGAACTATAACAAATAGCCCTAAAATTTGTATGGAACCACAAAAGTTCCCAAATAGCCAAAGCAATCCTGAGAAAAAAGAATAAAACCAGAAGTATCATGCTCCCAGACTTGAAACTATACTACCAAGCTATAGTAATCAAAACAGTATGGTACTGGCATAAAACAGACACATAGATCAGTGGAATAGAATAGAGAGCCCAGAAATACACCCTCACTCATATGGGCAATTAATCTACAATAATCTATAAATAATCTACACTATTTAAAATATAATTATTGAGGCAAGAATATAGAAAGGAGGAAAAAACAGTTTCATCAACAAATGGTGTTGGAAAACTGGACAAGTACATGCAAAAGAATAAAACTGGATCATCTGCTTATACTGCATACAAAAATAAACACAAAATGAATTAAAGATTTAAATGTGAGGCTTGAAACCATAAAACTTCTAAGAGAAAACATGCAGTGAACTCTTTGACACTAGTCTTAGCAATACTTTTGTGACTATGTTTCCTCAGGCAAGGGAAACAAAGGCAAAAATAAATAAACGGTACTACATCAAACTAAAAAAGCATCTGGAACTCAAACATCAACAGAAAGAAAAGGCAATCTATTGAATGGGAGAAGATATTTGCAAAGGATACATCCCATCAAGAGGTAATATCCAAAATATAAAAGAGAACTCACATAATGAATGCTAAAAAACCATGCAATCTTATTAAAATATGGGCAGTGGGCCTGAATAGACATTTTCCCCAACAATATATACAGATGGCCAACATGCACATGAAAAGTTTCTCAACATCACTAATCATCAGGGAAATGAAAGTCAAAAGCATGAGATACCACTTCATATCTGTCAGAGAGTCTATCACCAAAAAGATAATAAATAGCAAGTGTTGACGAGAACTGAAGTGGGAACCCTTGTGTACTGTTAGTGGGTATGTTATTTGGTGCAAACAATTTATAATGGGAAACTTTATGGAACTTCTCAAAAAACTAAAAATAGAACTATCATACAATTCAGCAATTTAGCTTCTATCTGAGGAAATTAAAACACTAATTCAAAAAGATATATGTACCCCTATGTTCTTTGCAGCACTATTTATAATAGCCAAGATATGGAAGCAACCTAAGTGTCCATCTATAAATGATCAGATAAAGAAGATGTGGTGTATATACACAATGGAATATCATTTAGCCAGAAGAAAGAATAGGGGACTTCCTTTGTGGTCCATTGGTTAAGGTTTTGCCTTCCAATGCAGGGGGTATGGGTTTGATACCTTGCTGAGGAACTAAGACCCCATATGCCTCAAGGGCAAAAAAACAAAAAAAGAGACAAAACAGAAGCAAAATTGTAACAAATTCAATAAAAACTTAAGAAAAAAGAAATAATAAAATCTTGATATTTCTAATAACATGGATAAACCTAAATGGTATTATTCTAAATGAAATAAGACAAATATTATACAATTTCACTTCTATGTATAATCTTTTTAAAAAAATAAGTAAAAACAAAAACAAAAACAAAACAGAAACAGACTCAAAGATAAAGAGAACAAACACATGGGTTGCCAGAGGGGAGGGGAGACAGACAACATAGGTAAAGGGGATTGAATTTTCCAGCCACAAAATAAATAAGTTAGAGGGAGGTAATGTATACATAGGGATATAAGGATATATACATTATATATATATATATATAAAATGTATACATAGGGATATAAGCCTGATTGGCTTATAGTCAATAATACTGCAACAACTTTGTATGTGACATATGGTAATTGGACTAATTTTGATGATCATTTCATAATGTATGAAAATATCAACTCACTATATTATACACCTGAAACTAACATACTTAGTTGAAACTGTATGCTAAGTATAGCTCCATTGAAAAACCAGTTCAATGAGGGAGGAAGAAGGAGGGAGGGCAACTTGTTTAATAAGAAAAGAACTTTCAAGGCCATGTATTTAAAACAGCTTATTCAGATTTTTATGAAGGGGATCGCATCCATGGGGACACAACAATAACATTTAATGCTGTAATCTTAAAATGACAATTTTATATGAAAATGCCACTTATTGGACTGTCTTGGTGGTCCAGTGGTTAAGAATCTGCTTAACAACACAGGGGGCACAGGTTCAATCCCTGGTCTGGGAAGATCCCACATACCACAGAGCAACTAAGCCCATGAGTCATAACTACTGAACCTGCACACCTAGAGCCCAAGCTCCACAACAAGAGAAGTTACTGCACTAAGAAGCCGGCACACTACAACTAGAGAGTAGCCCCTGCTTGCCACAACTAGAGAAAAGCCCACATGTAGCAACAAAGACCCAGCACATCCCAAAATAAAAATAGATAAATAAAACATTCAAAAGAGAAATAAAATACCACTTATCAAATAGATTATTCTATAAAAAAATAATGCAGTATGATGGAAGTGTTGAACATGTGGAAATAAAGTTTATATAGAAAGGTTAGATTAGTGCCATGACAGATAAGGTTTCAAATGTCAGATGAGGAGAGTGAATGATAGTTTACAGGCAGATTGAAACCCTGTAAAATGTTTGAGCAGAAAAATAAGATGCCTCTGTTTGGGGGGAAAAATCAAAGTGAGGGAGAAAGCAAGGGTAGATTGGAAGCAGAGACTAGTCAAATCATTATTAAAATATTTACAGAAGAACAATGAGGGCTAACATAGTAGCAATAAGGAAAAGAAACAAAAGTAGTGGATTTCATGGATAATGGAAGGTGGAATGTAAAGCACTTGATGGCTAATCTGATGTGTATTATAAAAGTATATGCATTATCTATACAGGTAATATTTCAGTCCAACTCTCAATGAGAGTGTTAACTGGAATTGAAAATTTTACTTATTTCCACTCAGTCCTGGGACCTTACAGATACTACGGCATGAAATCTACTTGGAAGTGGAAAATCTAAGGATCCTTTCTTCACATTGTATTAAGAATACTTATGAAAGAAAAATTTACCCCAGCCTGAAATTTCCAGGGATGTCAGAAGCTCAGAGTTACAGTAATTTGTGCAACTGATGCTGGTAACCATCACATTCAAACAAACAATGGTCTGGCACATATGGGAAGCCAGTCATCCTCATTGCTTCAATTTCACTAGGGAATGATAAAAGAAACAAAATATTCTTAACATGAAAAATTTCATGCTTTCTAGAGGAAGATGAGCAGCTCTTTGATGGAAAATAAAACCTAAAAAAAATCTATCCAATTATAGCAAGAAACTGGCATAGTAGAAAACATAGCATAACAAATAAATAAACAAAGGTGATCAAAACATGATCAGAATAGAGGAGCAGCAAACAAAGACAGGAAGGGTTATGTCGGGGACACAGTAACATAATTGGATTCCTCTGCCAACCAGAGTAATTAAAATGGAGACACTCAGTTCCTTAGTTGCTCTGCAATCCCATAATATGTTTGAGATTAACAACCCTTGAATCTTGCTTTTACTGCCATATTATTCGAATATACAATACATATCTCTTGCCATTTTCAGAACACACAAATAGACGTTTCTGCAGGACTGAGACAATTTAGAAGAGAGAGCCTGACTTGTACCCTCCAATCATGCTTCCCTTGCTGCCATGGATATCTTGGCCAAATTTAAACTGAAAACAAATGAAAAAAGAGGAAGTAGCAAGCTTTTGCAGGGATTTAAAGCTTTACTTCCCTATTTCAGAGAAAAACAAGTCACTTCTCTGCAGGTTTGCACAGCCACTTCTCTGTTTTTGGCAGCATTTGTGTGTGTGTGAGAGAGAAAGAAAGAGGGAGGAAGAGGGGAGAGAGAGGCAGAGAGAAAGACCTCACCAGTGACTTGTAAAAAAGAAAGACATAGATATAAAATGCATTGTTGGCTCGAGCTGCCTGGAGAGGCTGGGTTATCTGTGAGGGACCATCAGCTTCCTTGATGCTAGCCCACTTCACATGCCTAAAAACACACTGTGTCTCAAATCTGAGCTGTATCTGTATGTGGGGGGTTGTGGGAGCCTGGGTCTCCTCCTCAGTATGTGGCCTTGCCTGGCTGATACCCACAGGTAACCACAGCTGGCTGGCCATGCCAACCAGCTACATGCAGGAGACTGCACACACTGAGAGCCCCTCTGCTGCTGAAAGGCTATTCCAACTAGGTACATGGCATTCTCAGCTGAATTCCTGCTGCAGAGTGATGAGAGTTCCTCCAGGCTCTGGTGTAGGTGCCTGTCAGGAGCCATATACGGGTATTACAAAGGTAACAGGAAGTACATGCTAGCCATTAATACTATATCTTGTTTCCAAAGATGTTCCTGGTCCCTTTATATATTAGTTAACTGATCTTCCAACTCAGCTGAGAGGTAATGATGAGCTTAACATAAACATTGAGCTTCATACCTAATTTCTTCTATTCAAAGAGAGGGAGGCAAATAAATGCTAAAGCAGGTTGGTAATGCCAAAAAAAGAAATAGATAATCTCAGTGATACTTGGTATGCTACCCAGAGGAAAGAGAGTTGGGAACCTGAGTTTTCTGGCTTAAGAGGTTGTTTCTTGTAGGTCTGAGCATAGTGATGGTATTACAAATAGCCTGGGGTTGAAGGAAGCTTGAAAGGGTTTAAAAAAAAAAAAAAATAAAGAGAAAGACTAGGAAGACTGTGATATTTTACTGTTTCATCCATCTTACAAAACAAAGCCTGCTGACAACAGTTCAGGACTAATTCAGACTGAAATGTGGTAAAACATAGCCTCTTAGCTTACCTGCCTGGCTAATCAAAGACAAGGGGAGAAGAAGACCAGAGGTCAATTAGCAATTATTCTTACTGCAGTGTAGACATCTGTCTATCTTGATAAGGTCCAGGATACAGTGAGAGAACAGGAAACTTCCATTTTAAAAAATGACTTAAATAATATATCAACCACATTTTGGTATTAAAGTAACAGACGTTCCTAAGGCAAATCTCTGGTCTAAGCATGTGGGAAATCTTATAATTCATGCTTTTAATCATTCATTTATTCAATAGATGTTAACAGCAAGGTTTGCTGTTATATCGGTCACTGCTGAGTTGTATAAGTGATGATCACTGTTTTCAGAGGGTTGATCAGGTTGGTTGGATAATGCTTAAGAAAAATGGGAGACTATAAGCAGAGGTGAATGTTGTTGGGCTAATAAAACATTATAAGTATTGGCTGGAGAGAACAAAGATGGATTTCTTTTTTAAAGACAGAAAGATATATCCCTCCCCATCTCCTAAATTAAACTGTTGCAATTTTTAAAGGACTAAGAGAGATTACAGTAGTGAGGGAACCCATCACAATACAACTCCATGAGTGGTGACCCTGAGTACAATATACTATCTGCTCTGTGCTGGGCCTCAGTTGTGTTTGACTCTTTTGTGACCCCATGGACTTCAGCCCAGCAGACTCCTCTGTCCATGTAATTTCCCAGGCAAGAATACTGGAGTGAGTTGCCATTTCCTCCTCCTAGGGATCTTCCTGACTCAGGGATTGAACCCACATCTCCTGTGTCTCCTACATTGCAAGTGGATTCTTTACCCGCTGAGCCATGAAGGAAGCCCTGGATACAATATGATCTACCCCCAAAGAATCAAAATTGCCACTAGGAAATCTGATGATTCTGCTGTTTCTAACAGAAAATTCCATGTTACCTTCATGAGTTAATTTGGTTAAAAAAATTCTGAATTGTGACTTACTGGATTATCTTCATTATTCAAGGGGATCATGCCAACTCTTGATCCTTAACAGCCAAATATTTTTAATTCATATACAATAAAAATAAAACCTGACATTCTTGAACATGAGGATGAAGGTAAGGCATTGTAAGGTAAAACAACTAATGAAGTGACAAAATTCCTCCAATGGGGATAATCTTAAGATCCATATGATCTTTACTTTATATACAAAAAAGATACCATTTCTTTACTACCTATCATAAAAATTAAAATATCTATTTTTCTTTCAGTAAAGTAATGCTAACTTCTCTTAACTACTTCTGTCAGTGGAAAAATACCCTTGATACAAGCAAGAACACTATTTCTTCTGAGCTCCCTCAAGGTTCCAATGGTTGTTGGAGTCTGAGTATTTGAATGTAAGTACTAGAATTTTAGGGCCTGAGAATTTCAGGGGAAAGAGGCCCAAATTGGGGTCTACACATGTTCAGCAGGGATTATGCTTCATAGCAGATGCTCCAGAGGGAGAAGGAACAGATGTAGCTGTGGAGAGGAGCCGCCTCTGCTCTGGGACTCTGTTCCACATAGCTGGGGCTCGGCGCTGGTGAATCAGGGAGCTGCACAGCATTATGGCTGATGTGGTGGTTCATTTGTTATTAGTGAGTGTCATTGTGCCCTGATTGCAAGCACTCAAATGTTCAGAGGGGGAATCATGGGTACCAAATGGAGGGAAACAATACACAGGAGCCTAATATCTTTAAGTGGCTAAATTATTTTTTCCTTGAGAAAGCAGAAAATGTTAATGGCTAAGTCTGCCAAGATGTTTTATAATAGAGGTAAGTAAAGAAACAAAAGATTGTTCCAGGACTTCTGTGTGCAATTAAAATGTGTCATTCTGGACCCTGAATGAATCCAGGAGCACTGACATGAATTTATGGGTAGATAATTAAAGGTACAATTTGGCTTGATTTTTGTCTTTATAAAATGTACTTTACCAACTAGACATTTTTCATTTGTACAGTGATATTTTATATGCCATTTCTTTAACTGTATTGATATTTGAGTAAAAATGTTTTATTTTTTAAATTCCCATTTATTTTCCATCTTTTCTCTGTTACTATCCATCTTACTGGATGCTTTTGCCACTGAGTTTAAATTTTGTTAGTCAAAGTTTAATTTTACCTGGCTGATAAAAGTGGTTGTAGATTTATAAAATTAGGTTTTGGGAGAAAAGAGTTGTGAAATAAAAGGTTGTCAGAAAAAGCATAACTGAGCAGGCTGGACAGTGTTGGCTCTGTGCCTGTCTCCTCTGGCTCAAAGGCATGCTTTTGCATAGCGAGGTATCTAGAAAAGTCCAGCCTACTTTTACCTCTAGGCAAATTCAGGGCCTATTAAAGGAGAACTGATTTCTTTGCCCCACAATCATGCCTGCATCTAGCAACTCCTCTGGTAAAAGAGTTCAGTTCAGTTTCAGTTCAGTCACTCAGTTGTGTGTGACTCTTTGTGACCCCATGAATTGCAGCATGCCAGGCTTCTCTGTCCATCACCAACTCCCGGAGTTCACTCAAACTCACGTCCATCAAGTCAGTGATGCCATCCAGCCATCTCATCCTCTATCGTCCCCTTTTCCTCCTGCCCCTAATCCCTCCCAGCATCAGAGTCTTTTCCAGTGAGTCAACTCTTCACATGAGGTGGCCAAAGTACTGGAGTTTCAGCTTTAGCATCAGTCCTTCCAAAGAACACCCAGGACTGATCTCCTTTAGAATGGACTGGTTGGATCTCCTTGCAGTCCATGGGATTCTCAAGAGTCTTCTCCAACACCACAGTTCAAAAGCATCAATTCTTCGGTGCTCAGCTTTCTTCACAGTCCACCTCTCACATCCATACATGACCACAGGAAAAACCATAGCCTTGACTCGATGGACCTTTGTTGGCAAAGTAATGTCTCTGCTTTTGAATATGCTATCTAGGTTGGTCATACTTTCCTTCCAAGGAGTAAGCATCTTTTAATTTCATGGCTGCAGTCACCATCTGCAGTGATTTTGGAGCCCCCCAAAATAAAGTCTGACACTGTTTCCATTGTTTCCCCATCTATTTACCTTGAAGTGATGGGACCAGATGCCATGATCTTAGTTTTCTAAATGTTGAGCTTTAAGCCAACTTTTTCACTCTCCTCTTTCACTTTCATCAAGAGGCTTTTTAGTTCCTCTTCACTTTCTGCCATAAGGTTGGTGTCATCTGCATATCTGAGGTTATTGATATTTCTCCCAGCAATCTTGATTCCAGCTTGTGCTTCTTCCAGCCCAGTGTTTCTCATGATGGACTCTGCATATAAGTTAAATAAGCAGGGTGACAATATACAATAGTAGAAGGCAATAAGTCAAAGTCACTTCCCTGATGTCACAAAGGAGTAGGTTTTATGGCCAAAATAATTTCCTTATTATTCTGGTCTCAAATGACAAGTAGACCGATAGGAGAAAATATGTCATATCTCTAATGTGAGGTGAACCGACCAAGGAAAATCATCATAAAAGGATTTTCTGTCAGAAGCCTGTGCTCATGTTCAAGCACTGCTATTTACCAGCTGGGAAGAGCAAGCCATTTAATCTTCTCAAATGTCATAATCCAAATATAAGAAAGAATGATAATGCCACACAACCATCTATTTTATAGTGATTCTATGGTGACTGAATGGAAGATTTATATGCATGCATATTTTTTAAACTCAAAGCACAAAATTCATTATCAGTCTTTCTGTGTACACAGCAGGGTCTCAATACATACCTGCTGAATAAAGGGCTCAGTGTATCATGAAAGCCCTTATATATCAGGTAAGATGAGATAGATTAAAAGAAAAAAACAAAAAACAGTGCTGCAATTTACATCAAATAATGCTTTGCCAATGTTTTCCTCTAGGAGTTTTATAATGTATGGTCTTACATTCAGATAAAATAAAAGGATCCATTTTATTTCTGTATATAATGTTGGAGAATGTTCTAATTTTATTCTTTTACACTTAGCTGTACAGTTTTCCCAGCACCACTTATTGAAGAGACTGTCTTTTCTCCACTGTATATTCTCACCTCCTTTGTCACAGATTAAGTGACCATGAGAGTGTGGGTTTATCTCTGACCTCTCTATCCTGTTCCACTAATCCATGGGTCTGTTCTGTGGCCATACTATACTGTTTTGATGACTGTAGCTTTGTAGTATACTTTCAAATCAGGGAGCATGATTGTGATTCCTCCAGCTCTGAATTTATTTCTCAGGACTGCTTTGGCTCTTCAGGGTCTTTTGTGTTTCCATAAAATAGGAAGGTGGAGCAGTGGTAAAGAGTCTGCCTGACAATGTAGGAGACACAAGAGATGCCTTTTGGATCCCTGAGTTAGGAAGACACCCTGGAGGAGGAAATGGCAATCCACTCCAGTATTCTTGATGGGAAAATCCCATGAACAGAGGAGCCTGACAGGTTACAGTCCATGGGGTTGCAAAGATTTAGATGTGACTGGTGACTAAATTCACACACACACATCTTAAAATTATTTGTTCTAGTTCTGTGAGAAATGCCATTGATATTTTGATAGGGATTGTACTGAATCTGTATATTGCTTTGGGTAATATGGTCATATTTTTTGGATCTTACTCTTAAAGTAAAGGAAATACAGGTAAAAATAAACCAATGGGACACAGTTAAAGTTAAAAGTTTTGCACAGCAAAGGAAACCATCAATAAAAAGAAAAAGCAACCTACTAGATGGAAGAAAATATTGACAACTGATATGACTGATGAGGGATTAATATTCAACATGTAAAAACAACCTATATCACTCAAAACAAAATGAAAACAATTTAAAATGGTCAGAAGAACTGAACTGACAAATTTCAAAAGAGGAATTGCAGATGGCCAAAAGGCTCATGAAAATATATTCAGTGTTACTAATCAGCAGGGAAATACAAATCAAAACCACAATATCACCTCACATCTGTCAGAATGGCTTTTATTAAAAAGAACACAAATAACATGTTGGTGAGGAGGTGGAGAAAAGGGAACTCTAGTATGGTGTTGGTGGGAATGTAAATTGGTACTAGCACTGTGGCAAACAGTATGGAGGTTTCTCAATAAACCAAAAATACAACTAACATATGACCCAGTAATATACTCCTGGGTATATATCTGAAAAACAAACAAACAAACAAAAAAACACTAATTTGGAAAGATACATTCACCCTAGTGTTTATGGTAACATTATTTACAATTGCCAAGATATGGAAGCAACCTAAAGTGTCCATCAATAGATGAGTGGATAAAGAAGATGGGATATATAAATGGATATATACAATGGAAAACTACTTAGCCATAAAAGAATAAAATCTTGCCATTTGCAGCAAAATGGATGGGCTGGAGGGAATTAGATTAAGTGAAATGAGTCAGGCAGAGAAAGTATATGATACCATTTATATGTGCAATCTAAAAAAATAAAACAAACTAGTGAATATGGCATTAAAAAAAGTAGATTCACAGATACAGAGAACAAACTAGTGGTTACAAGTGGGGAGGTGATAGAGGGCAGTATAGGGGTGGGGAATTAGAAAGTATAAACTAGTGGATGTAAGATAGGCTGGTCAAGGATGGGCTGTACTGCATGGGGAATATAGCCAATTTTTAAAATAACTAAATGCAAAGTAACTTTGTATTAATTTTTTAATTAAAAAATTTTTAATTAAAAAATAGATCAGGGAAGATGACCAAGATGAGCCCTCCACTCCCAAATCACCAAAAAAGGGAAGAAAAACAAAAAGTGGAGAGTGCAACATTTGGCAGTATTTAATAAGCTAAACTTTTCAAATGCACATGGCCCCCAAAGTTTACTCCAATGTATATACCCAGAATAAATTCATTTTTACTAAAGACACATATACAGTTTTTATCAGTATTATTTATAACAGTTTCAAAGTGGAAATATGCAAGCAACTATCAACAATAAAACAGATAAATAAATCATGATGTGCTTATGCAGTGGAATACAACACAGCAGTGAGAATGAATGAATTACAAAGAATCATAAATTATAAATAAATTTCAAAAACACAACTGAGTGAAGGAAGCCATACACAAAAGAATATGATTTAGCATCCTGTTTATATTAGGTACAAAAACAGGCAAAGTAATCAATGATGAAAGAAATCAGAAAGTTTTTGTTCTTTGGAGGGTAAGTGACTAGAGACTCTAGGGTGTTAATATGTTCTGTGCTTGGTTAAGGTATCTTTGACTTTGCCTCTAAGCCATGGACTGTATGGAACACAACAAACTGTGAAACATTCTTAAAGAGATGGAAATACAAGACCACCTGACCTGCCTCTTGAGAAATCTGTATGCAGGTCAAGAAGCAACAGTTCTAAGAGAACATGGAACAAAAGACTGTTTCCAAATCGGGAAAGGAGAACGTTAAGGCTGTATATTGTCACCCTGCTTAGTTAACTTATACGAAGAGTATATCATGAGACATGCTGGGCTGGATGAACCACAAGCTGGAATCAAGATTTCCGGGAGACATATCAATAACCTCAGATATGCAGATGACACCACCTTCATGGCAGAAAGTGAAGAAGAACTAAAGAGCCTCTTGATGAACGTGAAAGAGGAGAGTGAAAAAGTTGGCTTAAAGCTCAACATTTAGAAAACTAAGATCATGGCATCCGGTCTTATTCAGATCAGATCAGTCACTCAGTCGTGTCCGACTCTTTGCAACCCAATGAATTGCAGCATGCCAGGCCTCCCTGTCCATCACCAGCTCCCGGAGTTCACTCAGACTCACGTCCATCGAGTCAGTGATGCCATCCAGCCATCTCATCCTCTGTCGTCCCCTTCTCCTCCTGCCCCCAATCCCTCCCAGCATCTGAGTCTTTTCCAATGAGTCAACTCTTCGCATGAGGTGGCCAAAGTACTGGAGTTTCAGCTTTAGCATCATTGCTTCCAAAGAAATCCCAGGGCTGATCTCCTTCAGAATGGACTGGTTGGATCACCTTGCAGGCCAAGGGACTCTCAAGAGTCTTCTCCAACACCACAGTTCAAAAGCATCAATTCTTCGGCACTCAGCCTTCTTCACAGTCCAACTCTCACATCCATACATGACCACAGGAAAAACCATAGCCTTGGCTAGATGAACCTTTGTTGACAAAGTAAGGAAACAGTGACAGAATTTATTTTGGGGGGCTCCAAAATCACTCCAGATGGTGACTTCAGCCTTGAAATTAAAAGATGCTTGCTGATTGGAAGAAAAGCTATGACCAACCTCAGTTCAGTTCACTTCACTTCAGTCTCTCAGTCATGTCCGACTCTTTGTGACCCCATGAATTGCAGCACGCCAGGCCTCCCTGTCCATCATTAACTCCCAGAGTTCACACAAACTCATGTGCATCAAGTCAGTGATGCCTTCCAGCCATCTCATCCTCTGTCATCCCCTTCTCCTTCTGCCCCCAATCCCTCCCAACATTGGGGTGTTTTCCAATGAGTAAACTCTTCACATGAGGTGGCCAAAGTATTGGAATTTCAGCCTCAGCATCAATCCTTCCAAAGAACACCCAGGAATGGTCTCCTTTAGGATGGACTGGTTAGATCTCCTTACAGTCCAAGGGACTTGCAAGAGTCTTCTACAACACAACAGTTCAAAGGCATCAACTCTTCAGTGCTCAGCTTTCTTCACAGTCCAATTCTCACATCCATACATGACCACTGGAAAAACCATAGCCTTGACTAGACGGAACTTTGTTGGCAAAGTAATGTCTTTGCTTTTGAATATGCTATCTAGGTTGGTCATAACTTTCCTTCCAAGGAGTAAGCCTCTTTTAATTTCATGTCTGCAGTCACCATCTGCAGTGATTTTGGAGCCCAAAAAAATGAAGTCTGACACTCTTTCTACCATTTCCCCATCTATTTCCCATGAAGTGATGGGACCAGATGCCATGATCTTAGTTTTTTGAATGCTGAGCTTTAAGCCAACTTTTTCACTCTCCTTTTTCACTTTCATCAAGAAGCTCTTTAGTTCTTCTTCACTTTCTGCCATAAGGATGGTGTCATCTGCATATCTGAGGTTATTGATATTTCTGCCTACAATTTTGATTCCAGCTTGTGCTTCTTCCAGCCCAGCATTTCTCATGATGCACTCTGCAGATAAGTTAACTAAGCAGGGTGACAATATACAGCCTTGATGTACTCCTTTTCCTATTTGGAATCAGTCTGTTGTTCCATGTCCAGTTCTAACTGTTGCTTCCTGACCTGCATACAAATTCCTCAAGAGGCAGGTCAGGTGGCCTGGTATTCCCATCTCTTTCAGAATTTTCCAGTTTATTGTGATCCACACAGTCAAAGGCTTTGGCATAGTCAATAAAGCAGGAAGAGATTTTTTTTCTTGAACTCTCTTGCTTTTTCCATGATCCAGCAGATGTTGGCAATTTGATCTCTGGTTCCTCTACCTTTCCTAAAACCAGCTTGAACATCTGGAATTTCACGGTTCACATATTGCTGAAGCCTGGCTTGGAGAATTTTGAGCATTACTTTACTAGCGTGTGAGATGAGTGCAATTGTGCGGTAGTTTGAGCATTCTTTGGCATTGCCTTTCTTTGGGATTGGAATGAAAACTGACCTTTTCCAGTCCTGTGGCCACTGCTGAGTTTTCCAAATTTGTTGACATATTGAGTGCAGCACTTTCACAGCATCATATTTCAGGATTTGGAATAGCTCAACTGGAATTCCATCACCTCCACTAGCTTTGTTCGTAATGATGCTTTCTAAGGCCCACTTGTCTTCACATTGCAGGATATCTGGCTCTACATGAGTGATCACACCATTGTGATTATCTTGGTCATGAAGATCTTTTTTGTATAGTTCTGTGTATTCTTGCCATGGCTTCTTAATATCTTCTGCTTCTGTTAGGTCCATACCAGTTCTGTCCTTTATCAAGCTCATCTTTGCATGAAATGTTCCCTTTGTATCTCAATTTTCTTGAAGAGATCTCTAGTCTTTCCCATTCCATTGTTTTCCTCTATTTCTTTTCATTGATTGCTGAGGAAGGCTTTCTTATCTCTCCTTGCTATTCTTTGGAACTCTGCATTCAGATGCTTATATCTTTCCTTTTCTCCTTTGCTTTTCACTTCTCTTCTTTTCACAGCTATTTGTAAGGCCTCCCCAGACAGCTATTTTGCTTTTTTGCATTTCTTTTCCATGGAGATGGTCTTAATTCTTGTCTCCTGTACAATGTCATGAACCTCCATCCATAGTTCATCAGGCACTCTATCAGATCTAGTCCCTTACCAACCTAGACAACATATTGAAAAGCAGAGAGATTATTTTGCCAACAAAGTTCCATCTAGTCAATGCTATGGTTTTCCAGTAGTCATGTATGGATGTGACAGTTGGACTATAAAGAAAACTGAGTACTGAAGAATTGATGCTTTTGAACTGTGGTGCTGGAGAAGACTCTTGAGAGTCCCTTGGACATCAAGGAGATCCAACAAGTCCTTCCTAAAGGAAATCAGTCCTAAATATTCATTGGAAGGACTGATGCTGAAGCTGAAACTTCAATACTTTGGTTACCTGATGTGAATAACAGACTTATTGGAAAAGACCCTAATGCTGGGAAAGATTGAAGGGGGAGGAGAAGGGGATGACAGAGGATGAGATAGTTGGATGGCATCACCAACTCGATGGACGTGAGTTTGAGTAACTCTGGGAGTTTGTGATGGACACGGAGGCCTGGAGTGCTGCAGTTCATGGGGTCACAAAGAGTTGGACACGACTGAGTGACTGAACTGAACTGAAGGTGTCTTTACTTTGTGAAAAATCCCATCAGGATCTGCTTTTATGACTGGTACACTTTTTTATTTTTTTGTATGTATGCCATATTTCAATAGAAGTTAAAACAATCTGAGTTCAGTGAGGTTTAATTTCAACCCTTCTAGATTCCCTGATTTCACCTTGATTCCCACAAAAATCATCTTCATGTTAAACCTATTTTTACTGTTTATCAATAAGAGAGATAAGCTAAACAAATTCACTCAGTATTATTTGATGTATTGTACCTCTCATAAACAGTATTTACATTTTAAAGAGAGGACTTCCAAGAAAGATGCTAAATACAGAGTTATGAATCATTAAAAGTTGGCTAACATTAATCACTTAGGAAAATAATTTCAAGTGAAAACCTTTTGACTTTCCTCATTACACCATGTATGAGAGGACATATTCTCTTGACACACACAAATCTAGATCATAAGTGCCTAAGTTAACAGCAAAAAAAACAAAACAAAACAAAAAAAAAACAGGAAAGGAAAGATGCTGAGATTTTAGAAAAAAACTGAGTATCTATGATCAGTCTACAACAAACATTTCTTGGCTTTTAGTTTGCATAAAGCACTGAAATGTGCTGGGGATTCAACAGACAAAACTTATCCTGATACAGACAAAATATACCATCATAAAGTTTACAATCCTGTAGTATACCAGATTTAATCTGGTAGGATTAAATTTTAAACCAGGGAATCTATTCATGTAATTATAGAATATACACAAGTTAACACAGTTCTGTCACTTTCTGACTTTGTGAAGTTCAGAAGTTCACAAGTTCTGTGCATACATTTCCTCCTATATAAAAAGGAATTAACTGTACCTACCTCATAGGATTGTCAGAAGATGAAATGAGTTAATATTCATAAAGTGCTTAAAACAAGGCTTGGCATGTTGACATTTACACAGCACATTTCATCAACATAAAATATAGTGTTTATACATATATCTACTCTTTTTTAGATTTCCTTCCTATTTAAGTCACCAGAGTACCCTAGATTTTGTGCTAGATTCTCATTAGATATCTATTTTATATATACTATAACTGATTCACTTTGCTGTACAGCAGAAACACACACTGTAAAACAACTATACTCCAATAAAAGTAAGGCAAAAATAAAATATGCTGTTTAACATTTTGGAAATTGGGCTTTTAAAATCAGTGGTGCACTTACCTAAAAGAAGTGAAAGACGTGTGAAAGACAGCATTGTCTATACAAGCTTGGACTTGGACTTGGTTTGTCTATTTGGGTGGCTTGATTAGATACTATTCATGTCCATTTGAGGAAGAAAATACAATGTTTGCTTGTATCAGAAAGCCTTAGTTTGAAGCCTTCTGGTAACTTTTATCTATACAAATCTGCCAGTGAGGGAGAAACTTGGAGCAAGCTTATAGAAGAAAGCAGTGATTTGTAGTTTGAAGCAAACTTCTAAGAAGCACTGAACCACCAAGGCTTCAGATACCTTTAAAAAAGATTATGTGGAACTGATCAGTATCACATGGATACTGACTTCTTGAGTTGAAAGTAATTGCAGGTTGGATTCTGAATGTGAACAGAGCAATTTATTCCATTTCAAAAAATGTTTATATGTGCATAAGAGGAATAGATGGTAAAATAGGTCTATACTGAAAGAGCTCTTTCAATAAAAGGAAAATAAAAATTCTGAATCTTATGAAACATCATTTAATAGCTTAATTGGCATCATATTTTCTTTTCTAGTGGTATCATATAAAATAAGATGTATCTTACCATCAGCAGCATCTTAGATTCAATGAAATATGATAGATTATAATTAACTAGATGAAATGGTGGCATGAGTGCATAAAAGGGAAAATAAATTTTCTGGAGGAGGAATTAATCTTTGAAGTAAGATCTGAGGAAGGGATTAGGGTTGAGGGGGTGGCAAGGAAGAAGAGCATTCAAGACTGAGGGAACAGTATGTGCAAAGATTCTATGGCCAGAGGAAACATGGCAATCAGAAAGGATTAAGTTTGAAGAGGTTGGTCACATTGCAACCCCATTTCAACTCATTTTCAAGATTTATTTTCCTTTCAGTTGAAAGCAGACTCTTTCTTTACACATATTGAAAATATATTCAATTTCTAGAACTCTTAACTTTCCTTTGTTTCATATCTCATTTTTATTTTTAACTGAAAGGAGAAATCTACACTTATTGACAGGAAATATATTTTGCACTAGCTGTTTTAATGCACGAACATGGGAGTTTATTCAATATGATTTTATTATGACCATTTTTACAAAATTGAATATTATTTGATTATGAAAAATAATGTAATGAATCCATCTGCAAAATAAGAAACCTGATTGAATCACTGTACAATACAAGTTAAATCATAATGAAATAATTTGAGTTTAATTTGAGTGTAATAACCCATTACATCTTCACATTTTTTCTTTCTTTTTAATACAGTAAGCTAATTATCTTTTTAAAACCTTTATATAATAACATTTATAAAGGCTAGAAAAGTATTCTGCTCTATGAACTCCAAAACCACTTATAATAGAAATATACATTTAGGATAAATTTAATAAATTGTGGATGAGGAATTACTTTAATGTATTTCACTATAATGTTAAATAGGGTCATGTTTATTCTTTTTATTTTCAGATTTACCACCTATCATTTTAGTAATTTTATTTTAATAATTTTTATCTTATGCTCTTCATTTTTCCTCATTAATTTCTCTGGTGATTTGAACAGCAAATAGCCTGCTTTAACATTCTTAGAACTTTCACTTTCAATCTTAAAACACAAATCAGGCTCCAGTTATATTTTCACAACTTTTTAGCAGTGGTTGATTTCTCTTTTTTATGAGGACTTTTTATTAGTTTTTCACTGCTATCTTTCTAATTTTTGAATTTTATTTCATATTAACTGATACTTTGACTCACTATTTTTTCCACTTGCAAAATTTTTCCCCAAAACTACTTTACCTTTATCATAAAGTTCTATTAGAATTCCCATTACAAACTTGACCTCCTTTAGTCTTTTGACTTTTCCAAAACATAAAGATGATAACAGATAATGCGTAAACAGTCTAGCAAGTGCTTTCTAATTTTTTGCAGTATCCCCAGGTGAAAAAAATTGACTACTTATTTCAAATCATTTATCATTTCAAAACATTATCATGCTTTTCATTGTCTTGTTCCATATTCTGTGAACCTGTTGGTACTTCTCATAGAGGTTTTTGGCCTTTATTTGTGGTACATTTTAGTAAAACACACTGAAAAGATAGGAAAATGAGTAAATAACCATTGACATGAAAGGCAAAGGAGAAAGGGAAAGATATGCCCAACTGAATGAAGAGTTTCAGAGAATAGCAAGGAGAGATAAGTGTCAGGAAGCATTTAACAGGAGGCTTCCTGTGTGCTGTTTTGGATCTGTCAGGAATCCTCTGTTCCTTATTAATTTCTGAATATTCAGGAATTAAGAGGACAGGCAAGCCTCTCCCAGGGCTGAGGGATCCAGGCATTTCCTTCATTAGTTTTTCAATATGGTGATAGGTACCCTCTTCCTTCTTGTGAACCATATGGTAAAAGTGATTATTTACAATTCTCTCTCTCTCTTTAATATGGATCACCTATGTTTTGTAAGTCTGGAATTTTAATCTTTATCTTTGCTGTGAATAACTACAGTACAGCCCACACCATGTTGATTAAAACACTTTTGCTCCATCAGAGCTTTGGTCCCCGTGTCTTGCTTTCTTTCTCTCTCTCTCTTGCTCTCTCTCTCTCTTAGGCTATTTCTTTGGAGCACAGAGGTCCTCTGTGTTCACTTTCCTGCCCGGGCTTCTAAGACCCACTCGAGAAGGTGCTCTGTGCCTTCACCCCATCGAGAGGGTGCCTGAGGCCTCTGTGAACAGAGCAAGCCCTGTGCCTTTTTTGGCTTTCCGTGTAAACCAAGGAATATCAGCCTCTTTCTCTCTCCTTTACTTTCTTATCAGTCAACTCCAGACCACCAGGTTCTGGTCCATTAAAGGACCTCAACAAGTGGCACCCAGAACAGGAGCTTGGTACACGTAGGCAGATTCGGATGAAGTGACCCTAGGGCCTATTGAGGCCGGTAAGTACTAAGACATGGGTCAAACTGTACTGTAACTGGAGAAGAAACCAAAAGGCAACTGGAAAAATTACTTGCTTCAGTTCAGTTCAGTTCAGTCGCTCAGTCATGTCCGACTCTTTGCAACCCAATGAATCGCAGCACGCCAGGCCTCCCTGTCCATCACCAACTCCCGGAGTTCACTCAGACTCACATCCATCAAGTCAATGATGCCATCCAGCCATCTCATCCTCTGTCGTCCCCTTCTCCTCCTGCCCCCAATCCCTCCCAGCATCAGAGTCTTTTCCATTGAGTCAACTCTCTGCATGAGGTGGCCAAAGTACTGGAGTTTCAGCTTTAGCATCATTCCTTCCAAAGAAATCCCAGGGCTGATCTTCAGAATGGACTGGTTGGATCTCCTTGCAGTCCAAGGGACTCTCAAGAGACTTCTCCAACACCACAGTTCAAAAGCATCAATTTTTCGGCGCTCAGCTTTCTTCACAGTCCAACTCTCACATCCATACATGACCACTGGAAAAACCATAGCCGTGACTAGACGGACCTTTGTTAGCAAAGTAATGTCTCTGCTTTTGAATATGCTACCTAGGTTGGTCATAACTTTCCTTCCAAGGAGTAAGCGTCTTTTAATTTCATGGCTGCAGTCACCATCTGCAGTGATTTTGGAGCCCCAAAATTACTTGCTTATGAAAATGCAAATCAGGAATGTCAAAAAGCTATAGCTCCAATTCATGAGACAGAGGCTATTATTGATTATTTGAAGGCTTATCCCAATCTAAGATTAGAAACCCAGAAGATGCAAATGCTAGCTGAAACAATGGTTGCTGCCTTAAGAAAGGGAAATGAAGGATGCTTTACATGTGGAAATAAGAACCATTTAAAAAGGGACTGCCCTAAGAAAGCTAAAAAAAAATAAATAAATAAAGGAAAAAATAAAAATAAAAAACCTCCAAAAATCTGCCCTCCCTGCCATAGAGGAATACATTGAGCCAAAGATTATAAATCTAAATTTGACATTAAAGGGAAACCTATTCCAAGAAACTCCAAGCAGGGGACCCCACAGGTCCCCTTCAACAAAAACCAGGGACAAATACCATCTTTTCCCTGAAACCCTCAACATCCGGCAGTGCTGCCATTGATATACCAGCTTTGTTTTTAGATAATATGAAGTTAATGAGCTCTATTTAAATTCAAATTCACATGAACTAAAAAATATTTAATATTAAATATAATGTTTATTTAAATATAAATATAATTTAAATGCAATTGTTTGCTAATCTAATTAAGACATGTCTTAAGTCATCAACATTATATAATACTTTTATTATGCCTAGGTTTTAGGTAAACTAAATTTGTCAACAAAAAGGTAACTCTCTCTCTCTCTCTCTCTATATATATATATATATGAGATAAAAACTTTTAAACTCTATTAAAAATAATTATATTTTTAACAGAATAATCTTTTATTATAATCTATTATTATAATCTAAAATAATCTCTTAGGATTGAGATAACTTAAATTTCTAGAGTTGTAGTAAACTAAATAATAAAAGTTTATTAAATAGCTAGGCCATTTCCAAATAAAATAAGATTTCAAAACATTAATTACTGAACATTAACTTCCTCTTACAAAAAATTTTTCTTACAGAAAAACTAAAGAGATTTAAAACTGTTAATAAATATATAATCTATACTATATTTATATATAAATATAAACATACATTTATATATATATTATAATGATATAATAAATATATTCAGCAACCTATAAAATGCTAATATATAAGACACTTCATAGTTGCTAAAAAAGGTAAGATATATACTTTTAATAAAAAGATATAAGATATGGCAAACTCAGATATACATTCCACATTTTTCCTAAAGGCCACTGCTCATTTAACAAACAATACAATTATTAAAATAACTTGGAAGAATGACAAGCCTATTTGGACAGAGCAATGGCCCCTCATGAAAGAGAAATTACAGGCGGGATTCCCTGATGGCTCAGATGGTAAAGCGTCTGCCTGGAATGTGGGAGACCCTGGTTTGATCCCTGGGTTGGAAAGATCCCCTGGAGAAGGAAATGGCAACCCACTCCAGTACTCTTGCCTGGAAAATCCCATGGATGGAGGAGCCTGGTGGGCTACAGCCCATGGGGTCACAAAGAGTTGGACATGACTGAGCGAATTCCTTTCCCTATGGAACTTGTAGATACACAACTAGAATTAAAGCATATTGAGGAATCTTCTTGTTCTCCTTGGAACTCTCCTATTCTGGTTATAACAAAGAAATCTAACAAATGGAGTCTCCTAACAGACCTTAGAAAAGTTAATGCATCTATGAAACCTATGGGTGCATTACAACCAGGAATCCCATCACCTACCACTATTCCTCAGAACTGGCATATTATTATTATTGATTTATAAGATTGCTTTTTAAATATACCTTGACACCCTTTAGACCGAGAGAGATTCGCTTTCTCTATCCCTATCCTAATCATATTGGACCTCATAAACGGTACCAATGGACTGTACTGCAATAAGGGATGATGAATTCTCTCACCATGTGTCAGTACTACATAGCCAAAGCCCTTGAGCCTGTGAGAAAGAAGTTTCCTAACTTTCTTGTTATTCACTATATGGATGATATATTGTTTTCAGCTCTATCTATCTTAGAAATGCAACACATGTTTGATATAGCTCAACTATGCTTAAAAAACTCTGGATTAATAATTGTCCCTGAAAAATTCAAACCTCTACACCTTACCATTCAGTTCAGTTCAGTCACTCAGTCGTGTCCCACTCTTTGAGACTCCATGCATGGCAGCATGCCAGGCCTCCCTGTCCATCACCAAACTTCCGGAGTTCACTAAGACTCACGTTCATCGAGTCCCTGATGCCAAATTTTTCACTCTCCACTTTCACTTTCATCAAGAGGCTTTTGAATTCCTCTTCACTTTCTGCCATAAGCGTGGTGTCATCTGCATATTTGAGGTTATTGATATTTCTCCCAGCAATCTTGATTCCCGCTTGTGCTTCTTCCAGCCCAGTGTTTCTCATGATGTATTCTGCATAGAAGTTAAATAAGCAGGGTGACAATATACAGCCTTGACATACTCCTTTTCCTATTTGCAACTAGTCTGTTGTTCCATGTCCAGTTCTAACTGTTGCTTGCTGACCTGCATACAGATTTCTCAAGAGGCAGGTCAGGTGGTCTGGTATTCCCATCTCTTTCAGAATTTTCCACAGTTTATTATGATCCACACAGTCAAAGGCTTTGGCATAGTCAATAAAGCAGAAATAGATTTTTTCTGGAACTCTCTTGCTTTTTTGATGATCCAGCGGATGTTGGCAATTTGATCTCTGGTTCCTCTGCCTTTGCTAAAACCAGCTTGAACACCTGGAAGTTCATGGTTCTCGTATTGCTGAAGCCTAGCTTTGAGAATTTTGAACATTACAAGCTGTTTTACTAGTGTGTGAGATGAGTGCAATTGTGTGGGAGTTTGAGCATTCTTTGGCATTACCTTTCTTTGGGATTAGAATGAAAACTGACCTTTTCCAGTCCTGTTGCCACTGCTGGGTTTTCCAAATTTGTTGGCATATTCTGTGCAGCACTTTCACAGCATCATCTTCCAGGATTTGAAATAGCTCATCTGAAATTCCATCATCTCCATCAGCTTTGTTTGTAGTGATGCTTTCTAAGGCCCACTTGATTTCACATTCCAGGATGTCTGGCTCTAGGTCAGTGATCACACCATCGTGATTATCTGGGTGGTGAAGATCTTTTTTGTCAGTTCTTCTGTGTATTCTTGCTACTTCTTCTTAATATCTTCTGCTTCTGTTAGGTCCATACCATTTCTGTCCTTTATCGAGCCCATATTTGCATGGAATGTTCCCTTGGTATCTCTAATTTTCTTGACGAGATCTCTAGTTTTTCACATTCTGTTGTTTTCCTCTATTTCTTTGCATTGATCTCTGAGGAAGGCTTTCTTATCTCTTCTTGCTGTTCTTTGGAACTCTGCATTCAAATGCTTATATCTTTCTTTTTCTCCTTTGCTTTTCGCTTCTCTTATTTTCACAGCTATTTGTAAGGCCTCCCCAGACAGCCATTTTGCCTTTTTGCATTTCTTTTCCATGGGGATGGTCTTGATCCCTATCTCCTGTGCAATGTCACGAACCTCTGTCCATAGTTCATCAGGCACTGTATCTATCAGATCTAGTCCCTTAAATCTATTTCTCACTTCCACTGTATAATCATAAGGAATTTGATTTAGGTCATACCTGAATGGTTGAGTGGTTTTCCCTACTTTCTTCTATTTAAGTCTGAATTTGGCATTAAGGAGTTCATGATCTGAGCCACAGTCAGCTCCTGGTCTTGTTTTTTGCTGACTGTATAGAGCTTCTCCATCTTTGGCTGCAAATAATTAATCTGATTTCAGTGTTGACCATCTGGTGATGTCCATGTATAGAGTCTTCTCTTGTGTTGTTGGAAGAGGGTGTTGGCTATGACCAGTGCGTTCTCCGGGCAAAACTCTATTAGTCTTTGCTCTGCTTCATTCCGTATTCCAAGGCCAAATTTGCCGGTTACCCCAGGTGTTTCTTGACTTCCTACTTTTGCATCCCAGGCCCCATAATGAAAAGGACATCTTTTCTGGGTGTTAGTTCTAAAAGGTCTTGGAGGTCTTCATAGAACCGCTCAACTTCAGCTTCTTCTGTGTTACTGGTTGGGGCATAGACTTGGATTACTGTGATATTGAATGGTTTGCCTTGGAAACGAACAGAGATCATTCTGTCATTTTTGAGATTGCATCCAAGTACTGCATTTCGGACTCTTTTGTTGACCATGATGGCTACTCCATTTCTTCTAAGGGATTCCTGCCCACAGTAGTAGATGAAATGTTCATTTGAGTTAAATTTACCCATTCCAGTCCATTTTAGTTCGCTGATTCCTAGAATGTCGACCTTCACTCTTGCCATCTCTTGTTTGACCACTTCCAATTTGCCTTGATTCATGGACCTGACATTGCAGGTTCCTATGCAATATTGCTCTTTACAGCATCAGACCTTGCTTCTATCACCAGTCACATCCACAACTGGGTATTGTTTTTGCTTTGGCTCCATCCCTTCATTCTTTCTGGAGTTATTTCTCCACTGATCTCCAGTAGCAATTTGGACACCTACAGACCTGGGGAGTTCCTCTTTCAGTATCCTATCATTTTGCCTTTTCATACTGTTCATGGGGTTCTCAAGGCAAGAATACTGAAGTGGTTTGCCATTCCCTTCTCCAGTTGTCTTAATTCCTCTATCTCTTTAAGAAATGATTCCCTTTTGATTCTTCGATCTCAACATAATTTGTAGTTACCAACGACCCTGGGAAGAAGGTTCCATGGTTGGACTTGCTTCCAGATTACTTCAAATTTGTGTTACTCTTGATTCATTTTAATCATAGTGCCTACAACTGGATACATATCAAATTTCACTTTACAAATATAATAAAATAGGGGCAATTGTCAGGAAGTATTTAACAGGAGGCTTCCTGTGTGCTGTTTTGGATCTGTCAGGAATCCTCTGTTCCTTATTAATTCCTGAATATTCAGGAATTAAGAGGAGAGGAGAGCCTCTCCCGGGGCTGAGGGATCCAGGCATTTCCTTCATTAGTTTTTCAATACGGTGATAGGTACCCTCTACCTTCTTGTGAACCATACGCTAAAAGTGATTATTTAGAACTCTCTCTCTCTTTAATATGGATCGCCTATGTTTTGTAAGTCTAGAATTTTAATCTTTATATTTGCTGTGAATAACTACAGTTTATATGCCCACACCATGTTGATTAAAATACCTTTGCTTCATCAGAGCTTTGGTCCCCGTCTCTCTCTCTCTCTCTCTCTCTCTCTCAGGATATTTCTTTGGAGCACAGAGGCTCTATGAGTTCACTTTCCTGCCCAGGCTTCTAAGACCCTCGCAAGAAGGTGCTTTGCACCTTCACCCCATCAAGAGGGTGCCTGAGGCCTCCGTGAACAGAGCAAGCCCCATGCCGGGGGCTTTATTGGCTTTCTGCATAAACCAAGGAATATCAGCCTCTTTCTGTCTCCTTTACTTTCTTATCAGTCAACTCCAGACCACCACGTTCTGGTCCATTAAAGGACCTCAACAGATAAGAAGGCTTTCTTAAATGAACAATGTCAAGAAACAGAGGAAAGCAATAGAATGAGAAAGCCTAGAGATCTCTTCAAGAAGACTGGAGATATCAAGGGGACATTTCGTGCAAGGATGGACATGAAAAAGAACAGAAACAGTAAAGACCTAACAAAGCAGAGAAGATTAAGAGGTAGCAAGAATATACAGAACTATACAAAAAAAAGGTCTTAATTACCTGGATAACTACGATGGTGTGGTTACTAACCTAGAACCGGATATCGTGGAGTATGAAGCCAAGGGGGCATTAGGAAGAATTACTATAAACAAAGCCAGTGGAGGTGATGGAATTTTAGCTGAGTTATTTAAAATTCTAAAATATAATGCTGTTAAAGTGCTGTACTCAATATGCGAGCAAATTTGAAAATCTCGGCAGAGCCCACAACACTGGAAAAAGCTAGTTTTCATTCCAATCCCAAAGAAAGGCAAGGTCAAAGAATGTAAAACTACCATGCAATTGTGCTCATTTCACATACTGGTAAAGTTAATGCTCAGACCCCTTCAAGCTAGGCTTCAGTAGTACATGAACTGAGATGTATAAGCTGGATTTAGAAAAGGCAGAGGAACCAGAGATCAAACTGCCAACATTCGTCGGATCATGGAGAAAGCAAGGGAATTCCAGAAAAAAACATATACTTCTGGTTGACTATGATAAAGCCTTTGACTGTGTAAATCACAACAAAATGTGGAAAATTCTTAAAGAGATGGGAGAACCAGACCACCTTACCTGTCTCCTGAGAAACCTGTATGCAAAACAAGATGCAATAGCTAGAATCAGACATGGAACAACTGACTGGTTAAAAATCAGGAAAGGAGTATGACAAGGCTGTATATTGTCACTCTGTTTATTTAATTTCTCTGCAGAGTACATCATGTGAAATGTTGGGCTGGATGAATCACAAGCTGGAATCAAGATTGCCAGCAGAACTATCAACGACCTCAAATATGTAGATGATACCACTCTAATGGCAGAAAATGAAGAGGAACTAAAGAACCTTTGATGAGGGTGAAAGAGGAGAATAAAAAGCTGTCTTGAAACTTAACACCAAAAAATCTAAGAACTTCCTTGGTGGTCTAGTGGTTAAGAATCTGCCTGCCAATGCTGGGGACACCGGTTTGATTTCTGGTCTGGAAAGATTCCACATGCCACAGAACGCCTAAGCCTCTGTAACATAACTACTGAGCCCATGCACTGCAACTACTGAAGCCCGCATGCCTAGAGCTTGTACTCTGCAACAAGAGAAGCCACTGCAAATAAACCCACACACAGAAAAAAAGAACAAAAAGAGAGTAGCTCCCACTCTCCGCAAGTAGAGAATGCCCTCAAGCAGCAACGAAGACCCAGCTCAGTAAAAAATAAATAAATAAAAAAATCTAAAAAAACTAAGATCATGGCATCTGATTCCATCACTTCATGGCAAAGAGAAGGGGAAATAGTGAAAGCAGTGACAGATTTTATTTTCTTGGGCCCAAAGTCACTGCAGACAGTGACTGCAGCCATGAAAGTAAAGATGTCTACTCTTTGGAAGAAAAGCTAGGACAAATCTAGACAATCTCTTACTAACAAAGTTCCATATAGTCAAAGCTATCATTTTTCCAGTAGTCATATATGGATGTGATCAGATCAGATCAGTCACTCAGTCGTGTCCGACTGTTTGCCACCCCATGAATCACAGCATGCCAGGCCTCACTGTCCATCATCAACTCCCGGAGTTCACTCAGACTCACGTCCATCAAGTCAGTGATGCTATCGAGCCATCTCATCCTCTGTCGTCCCCTTCTCCTCCTGCCCCCAGTCCCTCCCAGCATCAGAGTCTTTTCCAATGAGTCAACCCTTCACATCAGGTGGCCAAAGTACTGGAGTTTCAACTTTAGCATCATTGCTTCCAAAGAAATCCCAGGGCTGATCTCCTTCAGAATGGACTGGTTGGATCTCCTTGCAGTCCAAGGGACTCTCAAGAGTCTTCTCCAACACCACAGGTCAAAAGCATCAATTCTTCGACGCTCAGCCTTCTTCACAGTCCAACTCTCACATCCATACATGACCACAGGAAAAACCATAGCCTTGACTAGACGAACCTTTGTTGGCAAAGTAATGTCTCTGCTTTTGAACATGCTATCTAGGTTGGTCATAACTTTCCTTCCAAGGAGTAAGCATCTTTTAATTTCATGGCTGCAGTCACCATCTGCAGTGATTTTGGAGCCCAGAAAAATAAAGTCTGACACGGTTTCCACTGTTTCCCCATCTATTTCCCATGAAGTGATGGGACCGGATGCCATGATCTTCCTTTTCTGAATGTTGATCTTTAAGCCAACGTTTTCACTCTCCACTTTCACCTTCATCAAGAGGCTTTTTAGTTCCTCTTCACTTTCTGCCATAAGGATGGTGTCATCTGCATATCTGAGGTTATTTCTATTCTCCCAGCAATCTTGATTCCAGCTTGTGTTTCTTCCAGTTCAGCGTTTCTCATGATGTACTCTGCATAAAAGTTAAATAAACAGGGTGACAATATACAGCCTTGACGTACTCCTTTTCCTATTTGGAACCAGTCTGTTGTTCCATGTCCAGTTCTAACTGTTGCTTGCTAACCTGCATACAGATTTCTCAAGAGGCAGGTCAGGTGGTCTGGTATTCCCATCTCTTTCAGAATTTTCCACAGTTTATTGTGATCCACACAGTCAAAGGCTTTGGCATAGTCAATAAAGCAGAAATAGATGGTTTTTCTGGAACTCTCTTGCTTTTCCCATGATCCAGCGGATGTTGGCAATATGATCTCTGGTTCCTCTGCCTTTTCTAAAACCAGCTTGAACATCAGGAAGTTCATGGTTCACCTATTGCTGAAGCCTGGCTTGGAGAATTTTGAGCATTACTTTACTAGCATGTGAGATGAGTGCAATTGTGTGATAGTTTGAGCATTCTTTGGCATTGTCTTTCTTTGGGATTGGAATGAAAACTAACCTTTTCCAGTCCTGTGGCCACTGTTGAGTTTTCCAAGTTTGCTGGCACGTTGAGTGCAGCACTTTCACAGTATCATCTTTCAGGATTTGGAATAGCTCAACTGGAATTCCATCACCTCCACTAGCTTTGTTCATAGTGATGCTTTCTAAGGCCCACTTGACTTCACATTCCAGGATGTCTGGCTCTAGGTCAGTAATCACACCATCGTGATTATCTGGGTCGTGAAGATCTTTTTTGTACAGTTTTTCTGTGTATTCTTGCCATCTCTTCTTAATATATTCTGCTTCTGCTAGGTCCATACCATTTCTGTCCTTTATCGAGCCCATCTTTGCATGAAATGTTGCTTTGGTAGCTCTGATTTTCTTGAAGAGATCTCTAGTCTTTCCCATTCTGTTGTTTTCCTCTATTTCTTTGCATTGATCGCTGAAGAAGGCTTTTTTTTCTCTTCTTGCTATTCTTTGGAACTCTGCATTCAGATGCTTATATCTTTCCTTTTCTCCTTTGCTTTTCACTTCTCTTCTTTTCACAGCTATTTGTAAGGCCTCCCCAGACAGCCATTTTGCTTTTTTGCATTTCTTTTCCATGGGGATGGTCTTGATCCCTGTCTCCTGTACAATGTCACAAACCTCATTCCATAGCTCATCAGGCACTCTATCTATCAGATCTAGTCCCTTAAATCTATTTATTACTTCCACTGTATAATCATTTGATTTAGGTCATACCTGAATGGTTGAGTGGTTTTCCCTACTTTCTTCTATTGAAGTCTGAATTTGGCAATAAGGAGTTCATGGTCTGATCCACAGTCAGCTGCTGGTCTTGTTTTTGCTGACTGTATAGAGCTTCTCCATCTTTGGCTGCAAAGAATATAATCAATCTGATTTCAGTGTTGACCATCTGGTGATGTCCATGTATAGAGTCTTGTGTTGTTGGAAGAGGGTGTTCGTTATGACCAGTGCATTTTCTTGGCAAAACTCTATTAGTCTTTGCCCTGCTTCTTTCTGTATTCCAAGGCCAAATTTGCCTGTTACTTCAAGTGTTTCTTGACTTCCTACTTTTGCATTCCAGTCACCTATAATGAAAAAGACATCTTTTTTGGGTGTTAGTTCTAAAAGGTCTTGGAGGTCTTCATAGAACCGTTCAACTTCAGCTTCTTCAGCGTTACTGGTTGGGGCATAGACTTGGATTACTGTGATATTGAATGGTTTGCCTTGGAAACGAACAGAGATCGTTCTGTCGTTTTTGAGATTGTATCTAAGTACTGCATTTCGGACTCTTTTGTTGACCATGATGGCTACTCCATTTCTTCTAAGGGATTCCTGCCCACAGTAGTAGATATAATGGTCATCTGAGTTAAATTCACCCATTCCAGTCCATTTTAGTTCGCTGATTCCTAGAATGTCGACCTTCACTCTTGCCATCTCTTGTTTGACCACTTCCAATTTGCCTTGATTCATGGACCTGACATTCCAGGTTCCTATGCAATATTGCTCTTTACAGCATCAGACCTTGCTTCTATCACCAGTCACATCCACAGCTGGGTATTGTTTTTGCTTTGGCTCCATCCCTTCATTCTTTCTGGAGTTATTTCTCCACTGATCTCCAGTAGCATATTGGGCACCTACAGACCTGGGGAGTTCCTCTTTCAGTATCCTATCATTTTGCCTTTTCATACTGTTCATGGGGTTCTCAAGGCAAGAATACTGAAGTGGTTTGACATTCCCTTCTCCAGTGGACCACATTCTGTCAGATCTCTCCACCATGACCTGCCCATCTTGGGTTGCCCCACAGGCATGGCTTAGTTTCACGAGTTAGACAAGGCTGAGGTCCTAGTGTGATTAGATTGACTAGAGCATGGTTTCAGTGTGTCTGCCCTCTGATGCTCTCTTGCAACACCTACCATCTTACTTAGGTTTCTCTTACCTTGGGCATGGGGTATCTCTTCACAGCTGCTCCAGCAAAGCGCAGCCAATGCTCCTTGGACGAGGGGTATCTCCTCACCGCCTCTGTTCCTGATCTTCAACGTGGGATAGCTCCTCTAGGCCCTCCTGTGCCCGCGCAGCCAAGGCGTGGGGTTGGTCCTCCCGCCCGCTGCCCCTGGCCTCAGGCTTAAGGGCTTGGGGTATCTCCTCCCACCCGCCACCCCTGACCTTGGATGCAGGGTAACTCCTCTCGTCGCCGCCCCTGACCTCGGACGTGGGGTAGCTCCTCTCGGCCGTTCCTGCGCCGTTGCAGTCTGGCACTCTTCGGCCGCTGCCCCTGCCCTAGGACGTGGGGTAATTCCTCTTGGCCGCTGCCCTTCGGGTATGGGGTCCTCCCGGCTTCTGCCCCTGACCTCAGACGTGGGGTAGCTCCTCTCGGCCGCGCTTTAGCGCGCCCGTCGCAGCCGCCTGCGCTTTAGCGCGCCCGTCGCAGCCGCCTGCGCTTTAGCGCGCCCGTCGCAGCCGCCTGCGCTTTAGCGCGCCCGTCGCAGCCGCCTGCGCTTTAGCGCGCCCGTCGCAGCCGCCTGCGCTTTAGCGCGCCCGTCGCAGCCGCCTGCGCTTTAGCGCGCCCGTCGCAGCCGCCTGCGCTTTAGCGCGCCCGTCGCAGCCGCCTGCGCTTTAGCGCGCCCGTCGCAGCCGCCTGCGCTTTAGCGCGCCCGTCGCAGCCGCCTGCGCTTTAGCGCGCCCGTCGCAGCCGCCTGCGATAGCTGGTCCATAAAAAAGGCCAAGCCCTGAAGAATTGATACTTCAAATTGTGGTGCTGGAGAAAACTCTTGAGCGACCCTTGGACTGTAAGGTGATCAAAGCAGTCAGTCCCAAAAGAAATCAACCTGAATATTCAGTGTAAGGACTGTTGCTGAAGCTGAAGTTCTAATACTTTCGCCACCTGATGTGAAGAGCAGACTTGTAAAAGATCTTGATGCTGGTGAAGATTGAAGGCAAAAGGACAAGGAGGGTGGCAGAGGATGAGATGGTTAGCATCCCAACTCAATGAAAAAAAATAGAGCAAACTCTGGGAGATAATGGAGGATAGAAGAGCCTGGTGTGCTACAGTCCATGGGGTCTCAAAGAGTCAGACATGATTTAGCAACTGAACAACAACAACCACTTATAGTTTTGATATCAATAAGAATTTAAATCACAGAATACCATTTTTTAGTAATATACATTTTATCCTAGAAAAAGATCGAATTCAGGAAAGTTGGTGATGCAGGTTTTGTTCCAAATAACTTTAATAATTAAGAGAAATCAAAATTTGTAGATGCAATATCATCATCATATGAATTGGCAAGGCTCACTGTAAAGAAATATGAACTTGAGACCATTTAATTAACTTCTGGATCCAGGAGCCCTTATCCGCTCACTAGTGGTGCCGGGAACACAGATTCACATTATACTAATCTCATTTAAGAAAAGATCACTCATGTTCTTTTTGGCTTTTTTTTCTTGCCTTTAATAAGATGTTTTTTCTTAACTAACCAACATGGAACTATCCCACTAGCCAAAGATCCCTGATTATTTTTACTACTTTCATTTCAGGGATTGTACTTTCTTCTTCAAGAATATTTTTTAACACCTGATTTTTATTTTGGAATTATATTTGCTTTGGGATTATATCCTTTTCAAACCCAATCTTCCTATTCTTTATTTTGGTTTATTTCTTGTTCAGCTTTTCATACTGTTCATGGGGTTCTCGAGGCAAGAATACTGTGGTGTTGGAGAAGACTCTTGAGAGTCCCTTGGACTGCAGGGAAATCAAACCAGTCCATCCTAAAGGAAATCAGTCCTGAATATTCATTGGAAAGACTGATGTTGAAGCTGAAACTCCAATACTTTGGCCACCTGAGGCGAAGAGCTGACTCATCTGAAAAGACCCTAATGCTGGGAAAGATTGAAGGCGGGAGGAGAAGGAGACAACAGAGGATGAGATGGTTGGATGGCATCACTGACTCAATGGACATGAGTTTGAGTAAACTCTGGGAGTTGGTGATGGACAGGGAGGCCTGGCATGCTGCAGTCCATGGGGTCACAGAGTTGGACATGACTGAGTGACTGAACTGAACTGAACTTGTTCAACTCTAATGTGCTCTTCATCAACTTTTTCATTGAGTAACATACGGCATGCTTTCTAAACTCATATATTTGTAAGGTTATCTGTCTATTAATTTCTCATGCGATCGTAAACTTAGATACACAGAATTTTAAGGCACACCATTTTCTTCACCAAGAATTGTGTAGATACTGCCAAATCACTGGAAATTTAGTTAGAGTAGATATTTGAAGCCAATTAGATTTGCGACTTCTATTAAGACAGATTTTTACTCTTTCTTATGTCTATACATTGAATCAAAATTTTAACCATGATAAACCTAACACTTCTCCAGGATTGTAAAAAGTTAGATTATTTCAAGAGTGCTGTGTGCTATAGTGTTTATTTTTGTCATTAATCTGTGGCACTGAAATAGAGTTGCCCTCTTACTAGCCTCCTGCCTCATTAGGCTTTATCTCCTGAGCCACACTGATGGTATCATTTCATGCTGTATCTCAAGTATGTTGCACAGCACTGGATATGACTTACTTCTAAATAAATACTTTTGAGGACACGAGTAAGCGAGTACATGAAATCCCCCTTCAAATTCCAGAAAACAATAAAATTCCTCTAACTTAGCTTCAGTGCAAGTCAGTAGACAGATATAGGAAGAGGAATGAGAATTAAGAATCTACATATTTTTAATTTGATAAAAATTTAAAATTGTGATAAATACTAAAGTATTGTTCCAAAAAAAAATTGAATTCTAAAAATGTTAACTATGATAAATGAATTCTATCTACCTTACCTTTGTTGCATCTATTGACTCTTTCATGGACGTTTACTTCATTATGTGGTTGGCAACTTTTGATACTATGATTATGTCCAGTGGGCATTGTGTTTTCTGGGAGTACCCTGTGTTTTAGATGTAAGCATACACATGGTTTTTAAGTTTGCTTCTGATAGAGGCAAAATTTACTCTCAAATATTGAGAATAAAAATTCTAATCTTCTAGCTATATGTGGGGTTCCAATTTTTCCCAGTTCACTCTCTTCCCCTAGAGGTGTGGGCAGATGGGAAATTTCAAAACCATATTCCAGAAGAATAAGCAGAGTACAGCTCATGTTTTCTGAGTTTATATGGAGGTTCCATGCCTTTCAAGGCATGGAGGGTCTCTTCTTGCAACCTTATTTGCACATCAAAACCTGTGATCCAGCCCCATAAAACTTAAATCTATTTTGGAAAGGCCTGGGCCCATCACAATTTCCACTCTGCGTTAACTTTATTCTTGGTACATTAATAGCATTTGATAACTTTCTTTTTGTTTTTGTCTTTGAGCTCAGCTCTATAATAATTAATAGTTTTCACTTACACAGTGTTCCTATATATTAATGCTTTGAGAAGAAATTCACTAACATACTGACTAAATATATATTCATCTTTTCATCCTCAGTGCCTTCTCAAATCTGCGAGCCATAGTTGCTCCTCAATTGTCTTCTGAATTAATTATTTAACTCATGAATAAAGCAGACAGGGAATATCCTAAGTGCTGATGTTCACTGGAAGGGATGGAGAATAAGCAACAAAAAGCCCTGTTTTATACGACAAAGAAGAACTGTGCTACTGGAGAGAACTCCTGACAGTCCCTTGGACTGCAAGGAGATCAAACCAGTCAATCCTAAAGGAAATTAATCCTGAATATTCATTGGAAGGACCGATGCTGAAGCTGAAGCTCCAAATCTCTGGCCACCTGATGTGAAGAGCCGACTCATTTGAAAAGACCTTGATGCTGGCAAAGATTGAGGGCAAGAGGAGAAGGGGATGACAGAGGATGACATAGATAGCTTCAGTGACTCAATGGACATGAATTGGAGCAAACTCTGGGATACAGTGAAGGACAGGCGAGCCTGGTGGCTACAGTCCATGGGGTCTCAAGGAGTTGGACATGATTTAGCGACTGAACAGCAACAACAATGCGAAGTATGAGAATATTAAAAAAGCAGACAACAGAGCACTAAGGAAAAACATTTGTGATTTGCAAAATTTGCCTAAGACCTGGCTGTTGTGAGGAAATAAAAGTCACCATTATGAATCTAGGAACCTAGTTTTGCTATGTTGATATTTTACTTTTTTTATTATATTAAATTTCTATAGTTCTTCATGAAATAAACTCTATAAAAATTCTGCCAAAAATGAAGGAATATGTCAGTGAAAATAAATAGTGAAAAATGCCATCTAATGCAAATTTCTGGTAGCAAATTCCTCTCCATGACACCCCCAGCTTGACAAATTTGGATCATACTGCAGATGCATAATTTTTTTGGCTATAACACCAGTTTTCTCCCAAATAGAAGCTATGTGTTTACCGCTTTCCAGATGTACAACTCCCTCTGGTTAATTCTAACAAAAATGGTTTTCATTGTTCAAAAAAAAAAGAAACAATTTGAACAAGTTTCTTTGTGTCTTTATTGTTTCATTTGATAAAAGGCAGTTTATCTACCCAGCACATGCACTGCCTCCTCAGAGTACCTTGTGGCAGCCTAGCTTTCTTTTTTATCTGCATTTGCTAAATTTAGTATGAATGGTAGGATAATCCTTGCTAGGAAAGTGGATTATAAAGATAAAGGAAAGAAGCATTAAGTTCTTTCCCCAACCAGCTCCAAATGTGTCTTTATGCCTATAATATCCCATAAA
Organism: Bubalus bubalis; assembly: GCF_019923935.1. Lineage (NCBI taxonomy): Eukaryota > Metazoa > Chordata > Mammalia > Artiodactyla > Bovidae > Bubalus > Bubalus bubalis. The sequence continues at coordinate 166,548,543 of NC_059157.1, forward strand.
CACCAGGGCAATTGCACCAGCTGCTCTTGACTCTCGGAGGGCATGATATTTCCTCTCATTCTGGCACCAGCCACCACCCCAAAGGAAAGAAACTCTCACAAGCCAGAAGCAGACAGGCGGGGCTTTCACCAGAGCTACAGATAAACACTAGGACCTGATAGCTCTCTGCTGACAGTCAGTTCTTATAAAAATAAAAATGTGAAATATAAGATGATACTAGATCTAGACACAAAAACAGGTTTTTTGATATTTTTTTCACTATATTCTTCTGACATTTCATAAGCATGATATTCAGGACTCTTGGCAATGATGTCTTAAATGGCAATAAGTCAGAGAAAAAGATTTAACTCCCTGGATGGACTGATTGATAGACTCACTTCCACCAACATGGCTCCCTTCTATGGTGTTACTACACTTTTGTACATCTAAAAACAAGATATTGGCTACCATAAAATAGGTGTACATCCTGCTTTATTTAATGGTTTTGTTTCATTCTATCAAAGGGTGAGACTGGACCTTTTCTTAGCCTTAAACACAGAACAAAACTACACTTCCAGGAAAGACTGGAAAGTGCTGTCCTGAGCATCAGTATCCCAACACTCAAACATGGACCACAAATTACTATGCTACTGTCTGATATTGAAAATAAAACAAAAGTAACAAACAAAACAGGAGTACATCATTCCAAGCTTGAGGAGATCCTGGAAAACTGCAATGCCTGAAGCTGGCACTGATCAACAGAAAGGAATCGATTCTTCTCTGTGACAATGCCCAACCACACATCTTTGTACAACCAATGTTACAAAAGTTGAACAAATTGGGCTACGAAGTTTTGCCTCATCCACCATATTCACCTGACCTCTTGCCAACTGACTACCACTTCTTCAACCATCTCAACAACTTTTTGCAGGGAAAATGCTTCCACAACCAGCAGGATGCAGAAAATGCTCTCTAAGAGTTCATTGAATCCTGAAGCACTGATTTTTACACTACAGGAATAAACAAAATTTTCTCTATGGCAAAAATGTGTTGACTGTAATGGTTCCTATTTTGATTAATAAAAGATGTGTTTGAGCCTAGTAATAATGATTTAAAACTAAGGGTCTGAAACTATTACTTTTGTACTAATAACATTTTGAGATGTAGTACAAAAATACAGTACAAGCAAATCCTAATATCGATTTAGAATAGAGACACCACATGGGAATCATGGAATTTAACCACACAGGAACAAAGGTTAATGATAGTGACCTGGTCCCAAATGGCTTATATAAGTGCATATGATCAGAACCTTCAGTCATTGTCATTTTATTAGTATCATTATCACAGTCCATATAAACAATAGCAGGAGAAAGGGTGCAAAGAAGAATTTGGGAGAACCTACATGCTATTGGTGAGAGTAGGATAAGATAAAAATGTTCCTACATAAATTGTCTGAGCAGGGGAAGGCTGGAAATAGGAAGAAATAAGTGTTATTAAATTGCTCATATAGTCTGGAAAGAGGGCTTAAAAATGCATTTAGAATCATTCTACCCATTATGTACTGTTTGACTAGAATATCAAGTCCTTAGGAGCTGACCATAAATAATAATGATACAAATAGCACTTTTATGGGAAAAGGAGAAATCTGGATGCACGCATGGGGTGTGCCATGGGATATATGTTCCTCCCTTCAGCTATTTTCTCTTCTTACTCTCTTCTTAGAGACTCTATTGTTGCTTTCCATTCAACAATTACCTAATTACAAAACACTGGTTTTCAGTGTTTACATCAATTTCGAAAGGAATGTATGACTTTTAGTTTTTTGGCCTCATATACTCCAATTGTTATCTGTTGCTTAATAACAAACTGTACCAAAACTTGATGGCTTAAAAACCAACTTTCATTATCTCACAGTTTCTGTGGGTCAGGGATCTGGGTACACTTAGCTATGGACTTGAGGCTCAGGGCTTCTCACAAGATTTTAATCAAGGTGTTGGCCAGGGCTTGAGTCACTTCAAGGCTCAACTAGGGAAAGACCTACATCCAAGTTCACTCCCATGGTTGTTGGCAGGATTTACTTCTTTGTGGGCTGTTGGGCTGAGACCTTAATTCTTCACTGGCTCTTATCTACAGGCTGCCTTCAGTTTCTTGACACATGGTCTAGTCATATTGCAGCTCCCATGTGACAGTCAGCTTTCCAGGAAGCAGGTCAGCCATGCAGGCCTTCCAGATTCAGGCCTCCACTCATGAGATATAGAGGAAAGGTAGTTTAAGGCACTGGGAAAATAAGAGGTTAAGGTCACTATAGCAGCAGACAAGGATGAACTCCAGTGAAAGGCAGGCCTTTGGGAATGAGAAGGTCCAGGAACTGAGTTCACATGTTTGGTAAAACCTTCGAGTCAATGTTGATGTCATTATAATTGCTGGCAATAACCAGAGTGCACAGAGAAAGACTGTGAGAATCAAAGGAAAGGGTCAGAAATTCAAGACAGGGAAACAACATAACAGAAGAAGCAAAAAAACTCTCTGATCTCTCTGGAGTCCTATAACACCTGGAGCGTGAGGGATGATGCTGCCTCTGTGGACTACAGAGTGGTGACCTCTAGGAAGCACCAAGTTAATTTCAGTCAAGGAGGTGGAAGGCTACATTCACTGAGTTTTCTGTGGATATAGAGGAATTTCTTTATCATAAAACATTAACCTCAAGATTCCCCAAATTTGTGGCCAACATGATAAAAAATGTTATAGCAAATACCCCTCCTTCCATGCTTTGCCTCCTCAGTAAATATGTGTATATATTTCCTAGCCTCTCAGTAAAGTCTCACATATACTCCTTTATTTCAGATTTTGTTTTCTGGGAATTCCACAACTATGATAAAGGGAAAATGAAACATAAAACATTTTTATCCAAAAGATAAATATATGTGTGTGTCTATCTATATGCACATAATATCTATTTGCCCACATGTGTGTATACAACATATCAGGAAGCACTAAGGACATTTACAATATGAATTATCCTGATTCTAGTCATCACCACCACAACAACCATCCTCATCTATCTGCTTCTGAGACACTCAAGAAGTTAATAGGTCATACAATTTAATTCTGGGATGCTTACAAGTGAAGCTAAGTCCATACTGAAGATGGAAATGAGAATGTTCATAGTCACACAATTGACATTGATTCATTAAGGTGATGAAATGTTTTCTTCCCTTTAAATTTGCATATTCTGCTTACAAATTCCCAAGGTTACTAGAAGTCTTTTAAGATATCCTCAATGTTCTCTATATAAAAAGCTGAGAAGTGATTTTTTTTACATGAAAAAATATTATAACAATGAGAAGATAATTTATGGGCATCCCAGGTGGCACAGTGGTAAAGAATTCACCTGTCAATGTAGGAGAATTCAATCCCTGGATCAGGAAGATCCCCTGGAGGAGGAAATGGCAATCCATTCTGATATTCTTGCCAGGGAAATCCCGTGGACAGAGGAGCCTGGCAGGCTACAGTCCATGAGATCACCAAGAATTGGACTCAATTCAGCAACTAAACAACAAAAATACAAAACTTATAATTAGAGTAAAAATATGGTTCAGAATATGGATTAGTTACCTAGGGCTCTTGTAAAAATATTGGGTTACTTACAACAACAAGAATGTACTCTCTCACAGCTCTGGAAGGAAGGAGTCTAAATGCAGTTCAGTCCAGTCGCTCAGCTGTGTTCGACTCTTTGCAACCCCATGGACTGCTGCATGCCAGGCCTCCTTGTCCATCACCAACTCCCAGAGTTTACTCAAACTCATGTCCATTGAGTCGGTGATGCCATCTGACCATCTCATCCTCTGTCGTCCCCTTCTCCACACTCCTTCAATCTTTCCCAGCATCGGGATCTTTTCAAATGAATCAGTTCTTTGCATCACGTGGCCAAAGTATTGGAGTTTCAGCTTTAGCATCAGTCCCTCCAATGAATATTCAGGACTGATTTCCTTTAGGATGGACTGGTTGGATTTTCTTGCAGTCCAAGGGACTCTCAAGAGTCTTCTCCAACACCACAGTTCAAAGGAATCAATTCATCGGTGCTCAGGTTTCTTTATAGTCCAACTCTCACATCCATACATGACGACTGAAAAACCATAGCTTTGACTAGACAGACCATTGTCGGCAAAGTAATGTCTCTGCTTTTTAATATGCTGTCTATGTTGGTCATAGTTTTCTTCCAAAGAGCAAGTGTCTTTTAATTTCATGACTATAGTCACCATCTACAGTGATTTTTGAGCCTCCCAAAATAAAGTCTGTCACTGCTTCCATTGTTTTCCCATCTATTAGCCATGAAGTGATTGGACCAGATGCCATGATCTTAGTTTTTTGAATGTTGAGCTTTAAGCCAACTCTTTTAACTCTCTCTTTCACTTTCATCAAGAGGTTCTTTAGTTCTTCTTTGCTTTCTGCCATAAGGGTGGTGTCATCTGCATATCTGAGGTTATTGATTTTTCTCCCGGCAATCTTAATTCCAACTTTTGATTCATCCAGCCCAGCGTTTCTCATGATGTACTCTGCTTGTAAGTTAAATAAGCAGGGTGACGATATAAAGCCTTGACATATTCCTTTCCAAATTTGGAACCAGTCTGTTGTTCCATGTCCAGTTCTCACTGTTGCTTCCTGACCTGCATACAGATTTCTCAAGAAGGAGGTGGTCTGGTATTCTCATCTCTTTCAGAATTTTCCATAGTTTGTTGTGATCCACACAGTCAAAGGCTTTGGCATAGTCAATAAAGCAGAAGTATATGTTTTTCTGGAACTCTCTTGCTTTTCCAGTGATTCAACGGATGTTGGCAATTTGATCTCTGCTTCCTCTGCCTTTTCTAAATCCATCTTGAACGTCTGGAAGTTCATGGTTCACATACTGCTGAAGCCTGGCTTGGAGAATTTTGATCTTCACTAGCTTGTGAGATGAGTGCACTTGTGTGGTAGTTGGAGCATTCTTTGACATTGCCTTTCTTTGGGATTGGAATGAAAGCTGACCTTTTCCAGTCTTGTAGCCACTGCTGAGTTTTCCAAATTTGCTGGCATATTGGGTGCAGCACTTTAATAGCATCATCTTTCAGGATTTGAAATAGCTCAACTGGAATTCAATCACCTCCACTAGTTTTGATCGTGTTTGTTTGATGCTTCCTAAGGCCCACTTGACTTCGCATTCCAGGATGTCTGGCTCTAGGTGAATGATCACACCATCGTGATTATATGGGTCATGAAGTTCTTTTTTGTATATTTCTTCTGTGTATTCTTGCTACCTCTTCTTAATAGCTTCTGCTTCTGTTAGGTCCATACCACTTCTGTCTTTTATTGTGCTGATCTTTGCATGAAATGTTTCCTTGTTATCTCTAATTTTCTTGAAGAGATCTCTATTCTTTCCCATTCTTTGTTTTCCTCTATTTTTTTGCATTGATTGCTGAGGAAGGCTTTCTTATCTCTCCTTGCTATTCTTTGAAACTGCTTTCAAATGGGTTTATCTTTCCTTTTCCCCTTTTCTTTTTGCTTCTTTTCTTTTCACAGCTATTTGTAAGACCTCCTCAGACAACTATTTTGCATTTTTTCATTTCTTTTTCTTGAGGGTGATCTTGATCCCTGTCTCCTATACAATGTCATGAACCTCCATCCATAGTTCTTCAGGTACTCTATCAGATCTAATTGCTTGAATCTATTTGTCACTTCCACTGTATAATAGTAAGGGATTTGATTTAGGTCATACCTGAATGGTCTAGTGGTTTTCCCTACTTTCTTTCTTTCTTTTTTTTTTTTTAAATTTTATTTTATTTTTAAACTTTACATAACTGTATTAGTTTTGCCAAATATCAAAATGAATCCGCCACAGGTATACATGTGTTCCCCATCCTGAACCCTCCTCCCTCCTCCCTCCCCATTCCATCCCTCTGGGTCGTCCCAGTGCACCAGCCCCAAGCATCCAGTATCGTGCATCGAACCTGGACTGGCAACTCATTTCATACATGATATTTTACATGTTTCAATGCCATTCTCCCAAATCTTCCCACCCTCTCCCTCTCCCACAGAGTCCATAAGACTGTTCTATACATCAGTGTCTCTTTTGCTGTCTCGTACACAGGGTTATTGTTACCATCTTTCTAAATTCCATATATATGCGTTAGTATACTGTATTGGTGTTTTTCTTTCTGGCTTACTTCACTCTGTATAATAGGCTCCAGTTTCATCCACCTCATTAGAACTGATTCAAATGTATTCTTTTTAATGGCTGAATAATACTCCATTGTGTATATGTACCACAGCTTTCTTATCCATTCATCTGCTGATGGACATCTAGGTTGCTTCCATGTCCTGGCTATTATAAAGAGTGCTGCGATGAACATTGGGGTACACGTGTCTCTTTCCCTTCTGGTTTCCTCAGTGTGTATGCCCAGCAGTGGGATTGCTGGATCATAAGGCAGTTCTATTTCCAGTTTTTTAAGGAATCTCCACACTGTTCTCCATAGTGGCTGTACTAGTTTGCATTCCCACCAACAGTGTAAGAGGGTTCCCTTTTCTCCACACCCTCTCCAGCATTTATTGCTTGTAGACTTTTGGATCACAGCCATTCTGACTGGTGTGAAATGGTACCTCATAGTGGTTTTGATTTGCATTTCTCTGATAATGAGTGATGTTGAGCATCTTTTCATGTGTTTGTTAGCCATCTGTATGTCTTCTTTGGAGAAATGTCTATTAGTTCTTTGGCCCATTTTTTGATTGGGTCATTTATTTTTCTGGAGTTGAGCTGTAGGAGTTGCTTGTATATTCTCGAGATTAGTTGTTTGTCAGTTGCTTCATTTGCTATTATCTTCTCCCATTCTGAAGGCTGTCTTTTCACCTTGCTAATAGTTTCCTTTGATGTGCAGAAGCTTTTAAGGTTAATTAGGTCCCATTTGTTTATTTTTGCTTTTATTTCCAATATTCTGGGAGGTGGGTCATAGAGGATCCTGCTGTGATGTATGTCAGAGAGTGTTTTGCCTATGTTCTCCTCTAGGAGTTTTATAGTTTCTGGTCTTACATTTAGATCTTTAATCCATTTTGAGTTTATTTTTGTGTATGGTGTTAGAAAGTGTTCTAGTTTCATTCTTTTACAAGTGGTTGACCAGAGTTCCCAGCACCACTTGTTAAAGAGATTGTCTTTAATCCATTGTATATTCTTGCCTCCTTTGTCAAAGATAAGGTGTCCATATGTGCATGGATTTATCTCTGGGCTTTCTATTTTGTTCCATTGTTCTATATTTCTGTCTTTGTGCCAGTACCATACTGTCTTGATAACTGTGGCTTTGTAGTAGAGCCTGAAGTCAGGTAGGTTGATTCCTCCAGTTCCATTCTTCTTTCTCAAGATCTCTTTGGCTATTCGAGGTTTTTTGTTTTTCCATACAATTTGGGAAATTATTTGTTCTAGCTCTGTGAAGAATACTGTTGGTAGCTTGATAGGGATTGCATTGAATCTATAGATTGCTTTGGGTAGTATACTCATTTTCACTATATTGATTCTTCCAATCCATGAACATGGTATATTTCTCCAACTGTTAGTGTCCTCTTTGATTTCTTTCACCAGTGTTTTATAGTTTTCTATATATAGGTCTTTAGATTCTTTAGGTAGATATATTCCTAAGTATTTTATTCTTTCCGTTGCAATGGTGAATGGAATTGTTTCCTTAATTTCTCTTTCTGTTTTCTCATTATTAGTGTATAGGAATGCAAGGGATTTCTGGGTGTTGATTTTATATCCTGCAACTTTACTATAGTCATTGATTAGTTCTAGTAGTTTTCTGGTGGAGTCTTTAGGGTTTTCTATGTAGAGGATCATGTCATCTGCAAACAGTGAGAGCTTTACTTCTTCTTTTCCAATTTGGATTCCTTTTATTTCTTTTTCTGTTCTGATTGCTGTGGCCAAAACTTCCAAAACTATGTTGAATAGTAATGGTGAAAGTGGGCACCCTTGTCTTGTTCCTGACTTTAGAGGAAATGCTTTCAATTTTTCACCATTGAGGATAATGTTTGCTGTGGGTTTGTCATATATAGCTTTGATTATGTTGAGGTATGTTCCTTCTATTCCTGCTTTCTGGAGAGTTTTGATCATAAATGGATGTTGAATTTTGTCAAAGGCTTTCTCTGCATCTATTGAGATAATCATATGGTTTTTATTTTTCAATTTGTTAATGTGGTGTATTACACTGATTGATTTGCGGATATTGAAGAATCCTTGCATCCCTGGGATAAAGCCCACTTGGTCATGGTGTATGATCTTTTTAATGTGTTGTTGGATTCTGATTGCTAGAATTTTGTTAAAGATTTTTGCATCTATGTTCATCAGTGATATTGGCCTGTAGTTTTCTTTTTTTGTGGGATCTTTGTCAGGTTTTGGTATTAGGGTGATGGTGGACTCATAGAATGAGTTTGGAAGTTTACCATCCTCTGCAATTTTCTGGAAGAGTTTGAGCAGGATAGGTGTTAGCTCTTCTCTAAATTTTTGGTAGAATTCAGCTGTGAAGCTGTCTGGACCTGGGCTTTTGTTTGCTGGAAGATTTTTTATTACAGTTTCAATTTCCATGCTTGTGATGGGTCTGTTAAGATTTTCTATTTCTTCCTGATCGAGTTTTGGAAAGTTGTACTTTTCTAAGAATTTGTCCATTTCTTCTTCAATTTAAGTCTGAATTTGGAAATGAGTTCATGATCTGAGCCACAGTCAGCTCCTGGTCTTATTTTTGCTGACTGTATAGAGCTTCTCCATCTTTGGCTGCAAAGAATATAATCAATCTTATTTGGGTATTGACCATCTGGTGATGTCCACATGTAGAGTCTTCTCTTGTGTTGTTGGAAAAGGGCATTTACTATAATAAGTGAATTCTCTTGGCAAAACTCTGTTAGCCTTTGCTCTGCTCCATTCTGTACTCCAAGGCCAAATTTGCCTGTTAGGTGTTATCAGGGCCACACTCTCCCAGTAGTTTCTAGAAAAGAATTCTTCCTTGCCTCTTCTAACTTCTGGTGTTGGCTACCGTAGTCCTTCCTTGGCTTATAGCTGTGTCTCTCCAATGTCTACCTGTGCCTGAAAATGGCTCTATTCCCTCTGTGCATGTGTCTCTGTGTCTTTAAACCTCCTCTCCTTATAAGATTCCAGTCATTGGATTTTGGATCCATTTGAATCCAGTATGGGCTTATCATAACTTGATTATATCTTCCAAGACTCTATTTCTAAGTAAGGTAAAATTCATAGGGACCAGGCATTAGGACTTCAGCATAGCCTTTTTTAGGGAACATAATTCAACTTGCTACAGAGTATTATCAAATAATTCTTGGAATTTGAACTAGTTTTCCCAAACCAAAATATGTACTAAAAGAAGGGATGAGGAAACAAACCTTGGATCAGTTTTGGTCAAGCAAACTGTCATATCTCATGACCTTGGGGGCAGTAAGTTAAAAAAGTTGTTTCCTCAACCCCAATTAAATTAGTTCTTTTTCATGAAGTTGCCCAGCTTTGAACTGTGATATATACTCCCTCCTCAGAAAGTGTTGTACAATTACTGATTGAATGCATATCGACAAGTTTAGATTAGACATATCCTTTGCCCTGGTGATTTTTTGCTTTGCATTGCCGTTCACACTTCTAGGATTGAAAACACTGTAGGGGGCTGAGCAAACAAGGAAAACAGAGAAAAGGGCCTTACATCAGAGTTGTTTTTCCACTTCAAATGAGTTGATTCTGAGCTTTCCCACCAGCTAAAGGTCCTCAGAGGTAGAATGCTTAACATACAAACAGCGTGCAAATGCATACTGTGAAACTAGACGCTGCCACCTCCCTACCGTAAACATCACTGGGAAGAAAGAAAGGACATTTTTCCATGGTGGCAAGTGACTTTGGTACAAAGAAAGTGTGAAAGCAAAGACTTTTTTCCTCTTGCCTTCATCATTGCATCTATGTGCTGTCAGGCAGACTGACTCTCAAGTCTAAAATATAAGACCCTCTGAGTAGAGCTGCTAAATACACAAAATACAAAAGGCAGGGTGCATTTTAAAAATCTTTTTATAGGGTCAATATATTGAGTTGGCCAAAATTTATTTTTGTGAGCAATAACTCCTAATGAAATGTGAATGTAGGCTTAGTTCATTTATTCTACAAAAAATATTACAACCTCAGTTTTGGATGTCTCCATCCATTATTAACCCTCTCTAAGGATAACTTTTTCCTACTTTCTATATTATATTTTTCTTTTTGGAATTTTGACCTGAATAATTTCAGTGTCATGAGGCTATACTCAGGACTTAAAATGAGGTTCGGTGGTAAAGAATCCATCTGCCAGTGCAGGAGACCGGGCTTCAATCCCTGGGTTGGGAAGATCCCTTGGAGAAGGACATGGTAACCCATTTCAGTATTCCTGCCTGGGAAATCCCATGGACAGAGGAGCCTGGCAGGCAACAGTCCATGGGACCGCAAAGAACTGGACAGAACTTGGCAACTAAAGAGTAACAACAAATAGTACGTGAGGCAATTTTTGTTGTGTTTTTCTTCACCATCATTTTCATAGTCTTTCTCCATATCCCACTTAATTCACAAATGGACCAAATGCAATTGTCTTCTTACAGGTGTTCTTAACCTCACTTCTCCCATCTTAGCCCATTTTGGCAACCTGCATTGTCACAAGGTATGCATTTAGGTCACACTCAACTTTCCCTATGCCATTTCTCAACTGACTCCCTTCTTCCAACGCACAAAACTCAATTTCCATTGGCTTGAAAACTTACCAAAGCACCTCAACACTGCTCTGAATGAATGAATGATTTTTGATGCATACATGTTTATCTGCAAACAGAGTTATTTATTCCTCAATGGTCTGTCAGAAACACTTTTCTCAAACAATCTGAATGTAAAAATGAAAATGCTTTCAAATGTTGCCTATATGATGTAACTTCAGTTTCTTTATCTGTAAAATAATTATTCCAATCTATGAATTTGTGTCTTCTGTGGTCTTTTAAACTTGGCACAAGTTCTGCTTGCTAGATTCTATTTTAAACAAATCTAATGAAAACTCAGTAAGAAAATCTATTCTATCTTAAGAATATATCATTTCATCTCATAATTTGTAATCTTGCTCAAATATTTCAAGTGAAAAGAATATAAAAATATATGTACTAAATAAAAATATAGACCTTTTTCAAAAACAGATGTTTTGAGAACCTTTCCACAGGTTCTATGAGTTCAATTGCTATTGGTGTGTTTCTAAGGGTAAACTGTTGAATTTATTTTTCAAATTAAAACAAGTCAGTGATTTTTGCTAGTAATAACTGATGAGTGATGGACTATTTTATTCTTAAAGAGCCAAGAAGGAAATAATCATCTGATTAGACAGTATCTTGGCAGGAATGTTGGTGGTATACTGTAATGTGCAAAAGAAGGAAATCTCAACAATTAGTTTCTCTTTTCCCTTCATGGCTATGTGATAAAGATAAATCGGAAGACATTAGCACAGAGAATTCAAGGGAAAAGGTCCTGATCTTTTGGCTGATGAGGAGCTGTATAATACTAAAAATATAATGAATAAATTAAAATTCAAGGGAGACTATCCATTATTAGCATAATGGTTTAAATAAATACTTAAAATACATATGTGTGATGCAGAGACCTTTCAGCAGCTGAACTCAAAATGATATTTTTATTTCAAGATAACCTGAGACTAGAAAGTCAGTCCAAAAATGATTTAGTATTAATATAGGATTAAGGGTGATAAATAGGGTCTTTCCAGGTGGCCCTAGTGTAAAGAATCTGCTTACCAATGCAGGACATGCAAAAGATGTGGATTCAATTCCTACCTCAGGAAGATTTCCCTGGAGAAGGAAATGGCAACCCACTCCAGTATTCTTCCCTGGAAAATCCCACGGACAGAGAAGTCTGGTGGGCTATAGTCCATGGGGTTGCAAAGAGTCAGACACAACTGACTGAAAACACATGCACACACATACACACAAGAGTGATAAATAGCCAGTTCATACTGGGACTATGAATTAGGTCTGATTAAACCTAATAAAAAAAGGAACAAAAGTATTCTAGATATTTACTAAAAAGTGAGAGCTCTTGCTATATAAGAATTATCTACTTAGATTGTGACATTGCTCAGGTTCAATAATTTCATTAAAATATTAGCTTTCAAATGACAAAAAAGTGGGTGATTTATTCATTTGTATCTCAGCTACATCTCTTGTTGTTGTTTAGTCATTAAGTCATGTCCAACTCTCTTTCTTGTTTGCAGAAAAGATTTAGTTTCCTAGGCCTCCCCTGAGATATAAAGGGATGGCTCAAAACTTAGTAATTGGAAAAATGTGAACATGTAGTAATAAAAGATAGCACTTGGACTGTGAGAACTGGTAATGATTTAAACAATAGATCAGTCATATGGCAGAGTCACAGAATCTTCAGTTCCTCCTTGAAGGATATAGATAATAGTGTCTGAGCTGTTTTACAAATCCTGTTATGTTGGTGTGATAGTAATTGTGATTTTACACTCTTGAACTTTGTCATTTGATATTGGGTATGTGGGTATGTTATATATCATTTTAATGCATATTTGCTGCTTTATTTTTTTTTTACTAATGACTTATTACTTGCTATGTATTTTATATTTCTTTTAGACTATGGAAAAGATGTTAGACAAAAAACAAATTCAAATGATTTTTAAATTTGAGTTCAAAATGGGTCACAAAGCAAGAGACAACTTGTAATTATCAGCAATGCATTGGCCCAGGAATTGCTAATGAACATACAGTACAGTGGTGGTTCAACAAATTTTGCAAAGGGGATGAGAGCCTTGAAGATGAGGAGCATAGAGTCTTGAAGATGAGGAGCATACTGGCCGGCATCAGAAGATGACAACAACCAACTGAGAGCAATCATTGAAGTTGATCCTCTTACAAATACACAAGAAGTTGCTGAAGAACTCAATGTCAAACATTCTATGGTCATTCAGTTTTTGAAACAAATTGGAAAGGTGAAAAAGCTCGATAAGTGAGTACCTTATAAGCTGACTGAAAAGGAAAGAATATCATCATTTGAAGTGTCATTTTCTCTTATTCTACACAATGAATCACTTATTGATTGGATCGTGATGTGCAATGAAAAGTGGATTGTATATGACAACTAGTGATATGACCAGCTCAGTGCTTGGACCAAGAAGAAGCTCCAGAGCACTTTACAAAGCCAAACTTGCACCATAATAAGGGCATGGTCACAAGTGTCCTGCAGGTCTGATCCACTACAGTTTTCTGAATCTCAGTGAAACCATTAAATCTGAGAAGTATGCTCAGTCAGTGGATAAAATACACTGAAAACTGCAAATGCATGCAGCTGGCATTGGTCAACAGAAGGGGCCCAATTCTTTTCCACGGCAATGCCCAACCACACCTCCCACAACCAAAGCTTCAAAAGTTAAAGGAATTGAGCTACACAATTTTGCCTTATCCACCATATTCCCTTGACTTCTTACCAACCAACTACCATTTCTTCAAGCATCTGGATAACTTGTTGCAGGGAAAATGCTTTCATGACCAGCAGGAGGCAGAAAATGTTTTCCAAGAGTTTGCTGAATCCCAAAGCATGGACTTTTACACTACAGGAATAAATAAATTATTTCTCATTGGCAAAAAATGTGTTGATTGTAATGGTTCCTATTTTGATTAATAAAGATGTGTTTGAGCCTAGTTATAATGATTTAAAATTCATAGTCCAAAGCCACAATTACTTTTGTACCAATCTAATAAAACCCCCACTAGTTAGAAGAATCTAACTGCATGATGACCAAGAACACATAGCCCCCAGACTAGATGGAACCTGAGGACTGATGACATTAACCTCTTTAATATAACCCTGTTACTTCACTATCAACCTATCACAGAATTGTGCCTGAGCTGATTACATACTGTGAAACTCTCTTCCTCGGCTTGCCTTTAAGAACCTTTTCCCTGAAATCCATCAAGGAGTTTAGGTCCTTTGAGCATTAGTTAACAGTACATTTTACTTGGTCTGGCAATAAATCTGTTGTTTCCTTCACCATAATCTGGAATTAGGAAACTGCTTTGCTGTGCATTGGAGAAAGGACCCAAATCTGGTTTCATAACACTAATATCCAGACTTTTTTTCAACATATACCACAGTATTACAAGATCAGAGTTTGGCTGAATCTGTTGATAGGGAACTACAGATACAGAGGGTAAACTATAAAGTTACATGCAGATCTTCAACTGCACAGGAGTTGGCATCTCTCATCCATTAATTGTTCAGGAGTCAACTGTTATTATCATCTATTAATGTGTGTGACATTCTGGTAGCAACTTCAAGGACATGTGCCAATGTGAAAGCTTCTAATTTTCTAAATCCATAGTATTATGGGGTGAATTATGTTCCCCCAATAGATGGGGAAACAGTTGAAACAGTGTCAGACTTTATTTTTTTGGGCTCCAAAATCACTGCAGATGGTGATTGCAGCCATGAAATTAAAAGACACTTACTCCTTGGAAGGAAAGTTATGACCAACCTAGATAGCATATTCAAAGGCAGAGACATTACTTTGCCAACAAAGGTCTATCTAGTCAAGGCTATGGTTTTTCCTGTGGTCATGTATGGATGTGAGAGTTGGACTGTGAAGAAGGCTGAGCACCGAAGAATTGATGCTTTTGAACTGTGGTGTTGGAGAAGGCTCTTGAGAGTCCCTTGGACTACAAGGAGATCCAACCAGTCCATTCTGAAGGAGATCAGCCCTGGAATTTCTTTGGAAGGAATGATGCTAAAGCTGAAACTCCAGTACTTTGGCCACCTCATGTGAAGAGTTGACTTATTGGAAAAGACTCTGATTCCCGGAGGGATTGGGGGCAGGAGGAGAAGGGGACGACAGAGGATGAGATGGCTGGATGGCAACTCGATGGATGTGAGTCTGAGTGAACTCCAGGAGTTGGTGATGGACAGGGAGGCCTGGCATGCTGCAATTCATGGGGTTGCCCAGAGTCGGACATGACTGAGTGACTGAACTGAACTGAACTGAACAAATCCATATGTTAAAACCCTAATCCCTAGTACCTTAGAATGTGACTATTTGTATATAAGACCTTTAACAAAAAGTGATTGAATTAAAATGAGGCCATTAGAGTGAACACCAATCCAATCAAGTTTGTTGCCATAAGGGGGATGGGATGGATGGAGGAGAGGGATGGGTGAAGGAGAGAGAGAGGTGATGGACAAGTACAAACTTTCCATTACAAAATGAAAGAATCAAAAGTATGAAATGCAGAGTGTGGGGAATATAATCAATAATAATGTAATACATTTGTATGGTGACAGATGGTAACTAGACTTATCCCATGGTGCTCATTTTGAAACATACAGAAATATTAAATCACTACTACATCGTGCTCTAGGAACCAACATAGTGTTGTGTGTCAATTGTACTTCAAAAACAAACAAATAAACCAAACTCATAGAAAAAGAGATGGCACTTGCTGTTGTTATCAGAGGCAGAGAGTGGGGAGAAGGGAATTGGATGAAGACAGTGAAAAAGGCACAGATTTCCAGTTATAAGATAAAAATAAGTACCAGGATATAATGTATAGCATAATAAATAAATGAACACTGCTCTATATTATACATGAAAGTTAAGAGTTCACATCACAAGGATGGATATTTACTGAACTTACTGTGATAATCATTAATGATGTACACCTTGAACTTATACAGTGCTACGGTGCTATATGTCAATTATATCTCAATAAAACTGGAAAGAAAAAAACTAGCTAAAAATGAGGCCACTAGAGAGAGCCCTAATTCAGTCTGCCCAGTATTCTTATAAGAAGGGGCAACGTGGACACACGAGGGACACTAGGGAGGCACATTCCCAGAGAAGACTGTGAGGACGCAGTGAGAAGATGGCCATCTCTGCTAAAGCGAGAGGCCTCAGGAGAAACTAACCGTGCCAACACCTTGACCTTGGACCTTTCGGCTCCAGAAATGGAGGAAATTAATTTCTGCTCTTTAAGACACTGGGTCTGCAGTAGTTTGTTATGGCAGCCCTAGAGACTAACACATGTGGGCAAAATCCTGAAACAACTCACAGCAGTTGCTTCAGAAACCTTTCCATTTATAACATTGCATCAGTAGGGGTTAGCCCTGGGAAATAAATGCATGGAAAGACATGCTCATTTACCTTTGTTTCAGCTCGCCTGGTGACCCATTATTCTACCGTAAGGATATGCTACCAGGGAAGGGCCCTCCACCCTGGCTTGCCTCTTCCCTGTCTCTCTGGAAGGCAGTTATTCTCACCACTGTACCACCAATGCTGCTCTGTTCTATATTTTTCTGGATACCAGTTTTGTTTCTACCAGTTTGTTTCTCTAGGCATCGCACAGCATCTCATTGTGCAGCCAAACTTCCATAGGTATCTTTGCTGAGAACTAATCTTGCTGAACTTCAAATGGTCCCAGTGAACTACTTATCCACCAGCTGCTTTGTGCTGCCCAAGGCCAGGATAGGGGTGAGGTGGCCCTGCAATGGCATGACCCTGGAAGTGAGTGACTCCTGAGATTCTAGCATCACTCAACCACCTCACTCTGAATCCCATCCCCAGACGTACCACACACCTCCTGATCATTCCTTGACCTGGGTCTTTGGCCTTCCTTCAGAGCATATACAATTTGGTTGCAGTAAATAGAAGATGGGCTTCTTTGGTGGCTCAGTGGTAAAGAACTTGTCTGCCAATGAAGGAGACATGGATTCAATCCCTGAGTTAGGAAGATCCTCTGGAGAAGGAAATGACTACTCACTCCAGTATTCTTGTCTGGGAAATCCCATGGACATAGAAGCCTGGTGGGCTACAGTTCATGGGGTCACAAGGAGTTGGAAATGACTTAGCCACTGAGCATGCATGCACACTGGAGATATTTACAGATTTATATGTGTGTGTGTATGTATATATATATATACATATACATATATATATATATATACTCTCTTCATTTCAGAAAACTCTTCCATTTAGAGAACTCCCTTAATAACAGTACACAAATCTTCATAAACATGTATTTGTAAATGTTATTAATTACATATAGACAGTCAATGAAACATATATATATATATATATATACACACAGCCTGAAAAGAAGTGCTAAATGTATTCTTCAGGTATTCAGGGGAGAGTTTGTCTTGTCTTGATGCTATTAATATAAAAATGGCTTCATAAAACAAGGAGTTTGAAGGACAGGATTTTAAAAACGCTTGGAAGACGGACTCTTCAAATCAAGCAATATAGAGAGATGAATAATAAGTACCATGATATCTAATCCAGAAACTTCAGAGAAGATGTGGCAAGCCTGGCTTTGCCATTTCCCAGCTGTGTAGCACAGAACAAATTAAAGCCTCTCTGAACTTCTATTTCCTCATGGGTTTATTTAGATGATTAGAAATAACCTACATAAAATGACTTACTTTGTGCCAGGCAAATGGCCTGGATTCACTAAATGGTTTTACACTTATTATCATTGTTTCTTGATTAATGCAAATCTAACCGCCATCATCTCAGCAGGACTCATTTTAGCACTCGCATGACAGACATCAGAAATCAAAATTGACCTTAGCAATGATTTAGTCCAGTCTCCTCATTTTTTTTTTTCAGAGAAAATGAATGCCCAGAGAAATTAAATGACTTGCCCCAGGTTACAGAACCAGTTGGTGGCAGTGACAGTGTCAGCCATGGATAAGATTTCTTACTCAGGTTCAATATACTCTTCATTTCAGAGAACTTCCTAATAGCAGTACACAAATCTTTATAAACATGTATTTGTAAATGTACACTAATTACATATAGACAGTCAATGAGCTGAAATAAATGGAATAATTATTAAATCTAAGTGCTGTGGTCCTCCTGCACATTTACACTCAAGACAACTCCAACATAGAGTAATTGAAGGTTCTTGATTATCTTTAACAAATCTAATCTTCCTCACAAGCCCTGACCCTGTCAAACAGGGACAGAGTTCATGGTGGAGATTTTAACTGGCTAATTAATAGCATCTCAGACTCTGGCTTGAACATTGTTCCGGGAAAGTGCTTTGTTTTATAGACGGCCATTCAGAAATCTCAAAATGGCTACTGGGAATGTGGGGAGGGGGCAACAAGGGGGTCTCTGGCCTCTGCAGAGATGGAGGGGAGACCTGGGACTCCTAGAGTGACCTCTGCATGTCTGGGTCCTCCCAGACCTCAGCTATGCAATGGCTTCTTCACCCCCAGGCTTACTGCACTATGTTCTGAGGTGCAGTATAAATATGTGAATTGTTCTCTTGGACACTTGAGAGCTTTGTTGTTCTCCCATCCCATTTTCAAAAAGCCCAACCATCCGGTGCCAAATGAGGCTATCTTTGCTGTGCCTTTGCACCACAGCCACTTTGGTTCATGCCAGGGTAGCCACCCACAGGCCAGACGCCAAGCTCTGGTTTCAGCCATCCTCCTCCAACTTGTCTGTGGGACACGTGGGCACTTCCAAGTCCCATCCTTGCCCATGAAACAAGGGAAGCCCTGAGCATATGCTCAGGTTCTCTCTCTGCTTAACACTACCATAACTTCACTTTTTTTTTCTTTCTGTGCCATGGCTGACCCATGTTGCCACACTTTCCAGAGTTCAAAATTGAAATGGGCAAAAACCCTTCTGACTGGGCTTTCCCCTCAATTAACTCCACACCTCTGACTGGATTTCAGAAGAGCTGGTGAAAGTCACAAGGCTTACGTCTCATTCTTTGCTTTTTTTCTCCACTTGATATCTTTTTCCCCCAACTTTATTGGATCATAAAGGACTCTCATTACCCATCCTCTTCAGTCTACCCCAAACTCCTCTTCTGACATAATTTCCTGTTCTTTCTCTGCACTTTGGATAATATTAACTATCTATGATTGAGTCAGACAGGTTATTGGCGTCTGAGGCATCTAGGAACTAGCGCATACCGAAGACAAATAATGTTGATATTTATTTCAAAAAAAGGATTAAAACTCTTCAATGATTTCTCTTTTCACTTGGATTAAAATACATACTTCTTACCACAACTTGTAGGGCCTGGTCTCTCCCTCCCCTCCTCTTTCTAATCTCATCTCAAACCTCTCCCCTCTTGGTTACTACACCCTGACTACACATATCAAATCAAGGAAACTGATTCCCCAGGGATCTTGACAGAACCAGTTTATTTTTGTTTTGTAGGTCTCTGCTGAAACATCACGTGTTCAAAGAGGAATTCCCTGAGTTTCTTATTATAAGACTTTGAAAATAACCTCCAATCCTTTCCAGCATTGGTTTCCAGCACAATACCTTGGTTGTGTCTCTTATAGAGCTCAGGACAACTTGAAACTGTTTTGTTCATTAGTACGTTTGTTCACTCTCTTTTTCTCAATAGAAAAGAAAATGCATGGGACCAAACACTGTGTTTATCTTCTTCACAGTTGTATGCCTAGAACTAAAGTGTCTGGAGTATAGTTTGTGATCAATAAGTAAGGAATATATTGATGTACATATAATGAAGAGAAGGAAATGGCAACCCACTCCAGTACTCTTGCCTGGAAAATCCCGTGGACAGAGGAGCATAGTAGGCTCCTACAGTCCATGGGGTCGCAAAGAGTCGGACACAACTGAGCAACTTCACTCACTCACTCACATATAATGAATGAATATATTGATGTACTAAGACTCATCATAAAGTTTCCATTTCCTTATGTACCTAGATTAGTTACACTTTTGAGGTATCACAATTCCTTAATTAAAGTAGAATTATGATATGTAAGAACTGTCAAAAATCCTGTGATGTTTTTACATAAGGATATAGTCATCTTCAAAAAAAAACTATTGTATTAAGAAAGAAATAAAAAACTTTAGAACTTGACTGTATTTCAAGCTAGCATCTTATTATCTAGTTACTTTATGTATTTGATTACATAAAGTACATATTTGATTACTACTTAAATTGCAGTATTTCTGTTCTTCATTGTACTTTATTTTATTAAAACATGTTATCTCTATTGCATAAATCTTCTGAACATTCTCGTAATAATTAATAAAATGTTCTGTTTCTCATCTACATAAACACAAGCACATGCACACATTTAGGGTATTTTTACTAAAAACTAAATTTATACTAAGATGGCATAAAGACTGATTACTCTATCTAGGTATATTGGCACTATCACAGAAGATAATTGCTAAGTGGTGCTATTGGTACCTTGAAATGAATCATATAGAAGCGGTTCTCCTTCCAGGTAAAGTTCATAGAAAAATGACTGTATAACAGCTGTTTCTTCATTATCTCCTTTTTCTGCTTTTCTTCTTTTTCTAGGACAAAAATAGAAAACATGTTATTAAAATGCCAATTATATTACTCAACTGAAATATATATAAAGATAAACTAACAAGAAGCAAGATTTAATAGAATTCTATAAGTATGCTTGCATTATAATTTTCATTTAATTGTCTGTTATTCAGAATTAAACCTTTGTTTTTCTTCTATAGCTCAATTACCTACATAGAAAGTCATTTTACTCTATTTCAGAAATGATTATTTCTGTAGGATTTTTTCTTTTAATTAACCATTGCTTTATGTGAGTTCTAGATTTTTAGTTTGAATCTTGAAAAAATAAATTTTACAAGTATTGGGTTGCATTGGAAGTTAACGATTTTAATTACTTGGTTATACTTTAGCTTTTCAGTGTTTAAATTTCTGGTGGTTTTCTGTGCCTGTATCCTCCCTTGCCCTCTTAAAAAAAAATTCCAGCCTAATCTTTGCTCCCATATGATTCAACAGAACTGAAGTTTAACAAAGAAAAGAAATAACGTTATTGAGATTTGTCCTATTTTGTAACAAAATATAATCATTTAGAAAATTGCATCATTTCTGCTTTGTATTTCTAGGAATTGTATAGTTCCTCATTCATTTCCCACAACCTTGTTTGAAAGTATAATATGTAGATCTTAAATTTTTATTATATATATCACTGATTTAACCTTTATTTTCTTTCCAAACCATACTGATTTAAAGTAAAGAACTTTGCTCTTTATTCCCTCTCAAAATGTATAAACATACTCATTTTATGAATAACACACAGAATATTAATTTCTTCACAACTTCCCATAGTCAATTTAATCAGAAGATGAGTCATATTACCTATCTTCCATGAATGTAAGAACTATCGTATTTATATGCTAATTCTCTAGGTCAGTGTTTTATTTGTGTCTTCTGTACATTGTAAATTTGGTACTTTGTAAAAAAAATAGCTTTCATCAATTTTCCCTTCATCATTTCTTTAATTCCATAAAAAATTTGACACATAATACAAAAATAGGCAAAACTCTTAGTAGGTTGCTTTGTACTTGGAAGATTTTCTTTAAAACAAATTAAAATTACTGAAAATGCTAAAGCTCTAATTCTATATGCTATTATATTAAAGTTGCATACTTTATAAAAGTTTTCATATGATTGAGAAAAATCTTAAATCATAACAAGAACATATGTATTTGTTTTACTCACTGAGTACTTGAGACCTTGCCTAGTGAGGTGAGGTTTACCTTTTATTTTCAAGTAATCTCTACATGGGATTGTTTAAAAAAAAAACTGATTATATTTTATTCTTCTCCAGTCTTCCCGTATCCTCCTCTTTCTTCTGTTCTTCCTGTTCTTCTCTTTGTCTTCCTCCCCCTCCACTTTTTCATTCTACAATTTACAGTGAGGAAGATAGCACCCCTATACCTTCTGACTCAGTGTTTGATGATACACCTTGACAATCAACTACACTATTCTTAAACTCTTTGTCTCTTGAGTAAGGAGTAATCCCTATTCGGTTACTCATTATTGCTCTGCTACCGCTGCCAAGTTGCTTCAGTCATGTCCGACTCTGTGTGACCCCATAGATGGCAGCCCATTAGGCTCCTCTGTCCCTGGAATTCTCCAGGCAAGAATACTGGAGCGGGTTGCCATTGCCTTCTCTGCATTATTGCTGTAGTGCTCTGTACATAGAGTTTTTTTTTTTTTTCCTTGCTCCATTCAGCTATGTTTTAACTACATAAAGTTAATGACAAGTTTAAATAAATTAATATGGATTTAGTTGTATTTATGTTCTCAAGTTTTGGATTCTTTTCTTGCTGTTTTTGATGGGATCATATAAAATTGGCAAAGCAAATTTCATATAGATTACAAAAGTTTTGAGAACCATTGAAAAATTCAATTAGTACAGGAGTGTATAAAGAGAAAAGAGAGTTCTTTCCTTATTATCTTCAACTCTGATCCCATAAAGCATTACTGGGAAGTGATGGAAGAATGTTCTTCCATAAGAACTTTTATTGGACTATACATAGACACAAATATACATGCACACACATAAACAAAAACTGGGTCATAGAATATATATCGTTTTAAAACTAGATTTTTAAAGGAGCAATTTTCATAGATATTTATATTCTTAAGTTATTTCAAAATTAAATCCTTGGAACAAATAATATAGGTAAAGCAAGTAATACAGATATGACATTCATACCACTGACATTATATGCTTTTAATTTTTAACTTTTGAAAGAAGAAGCAAAAGAAAAACAGAAACCCAAATCTGTTAAATCATGTTAAACTGCAATTAGGCAATTTATTTAAAATCCAAGAAATTGTTAGTTTGGGGACTTAGTTTCTTCACTAACAAATACAGGATAAAGGTGGGAAGATACTGGTCTAGCTGATGTCTGATAACCTGTACTAACAGCTCTCTATAGTTCTACAATAAAGGGTATATACAATAGTAATAGTTATGATAGCAATAGTAGAATAAGTAAACTATATTGTACTGTATTAAAATACCATTTTTTAATTTCATTTTTAAATTATCTAACACCACACATGTGAAATAAAATAAAAATGAGTTAAAGATATAAATATATAAGACTTTGTTTTGTTGTTTCTAGTTGCTAAGTTGTGTCTGACTCTGCAAAACCCATGGGCTGTAACCCGCCAGGCTCCTCTGCCCATGGGACTTCCCAGGTGAGAATGCTGGAGTGGGTTGCATTTCCTTCTCCAGAATGTAAGCCTGGATACTATAAAACTTTTAGAGGAAAACATAGGCAGAACAATCTTTGACATAAATCACAGCAATCTTTTTCATTCCATCTCTTAGAGTAATGGAAATAAAAACAAAAATAAATGGGACCTAAGTAACTCAAAAGGAAACCAAGAACAAAACAAAAAGACAACACATAGAATGGAGAAAACATTTGCAAGCAATGCAATCAACAAGGAACTAATCTCTAAAATTTATAAAAAGTGCTTTCAACTCAATATTTAAAAATAAACAATCCGATGAAACAATGAGCAGAATATCTAAATAGACATTTCTCCAAATAAAACAAACAGATGACCAAGAGGCACATGAAAAAATGCTCAACATCAGTAATTATTAGAGAAATGCAAACCAAAACTACAGTGAGATATTACCTTACCCCCATCAGAATGGTCATCATCAAGTCTACAAACAATAAATGCTGGAGATGGTGTGGAGAAAAGGGAGCTCTCCTGCACTGTTGGTGAGAAAGTAAATTGGTGTAGACACTATGGAGAACAGTATGGAGATTCCTTAAAAGACTAACCATAGGGCTAACATAAAATCCAGCAATCCCACTCCAGGGCATATACTGTGGGGAAAAAAAAAAACATGGTTTGAAAGGATATATGCAACCCAATGTTCCTTGCAGTGCTATTTACAATAGCCAAGACAAAGAAGCAAGCAAGCTAAATGTACATCAACAGAGAAAAAGATAAAGAAGGTATGGTATTTATATACAACAGAATATTACTCAGCCATTAAAAAGAATGAAGTAATGGCACTGAAGCAACATGGATGGACTTGGAGATTATCGTACTGAGTGAAGTCAGAAAGAGAAAGACAAATACATACAGCATTATTGATATAAGGAATTTTAAAAAAATGATACAAATTAACTTATTAACAAAACAGACTCACAAACTTAGAAAATAAACCTATGGTTATCATGGGGAAAGGTAGAGTGAAGGGCTAAATTGGGAATTTGGGACTGACATATACATACTGCTATACTTAAAATAGGTTTCCCTGGTAGCTCAGAGGTTAAAGTGTCTGCCTGCAAATGGGGGACATGAGTTCGATCCCTGGGTCGGGAAGATCCCCTGGAGAAGGAAATGGCAACCCACTCCAGTATTCTTGCCTGGAGAATCCCATGCACGGAGAAAGCTGGTGAAGTACAGTCCATGGGGTCACAAAGAGTCGGACACGACTGAGCGACTTAAAACTTTCACTAACTTTCTCTTTCACACTTAAAATAGATAACCAACAAGGACCTTGTGCAGCATAGGGAACTCTGTTGATTATTCTGTAATAACCTAAAAGAAAAACAATTTGAAAAAAATGTATGTATAGCAGAATAACTTTTCTATATATATGAAACTAATATAACACTGTAAATCAAGTATCAGTTCAGTTCAGTAATTCAGTCGTGTCTGACTCTTTGTGATCCCATGAACCGCAGCATGCCAGGCCTCCCTATTCATCACCAACTCCCGGAGTTTACCCAAACTCATGTCCATCGAGTTGGTGATACCTTCCAGCCATCTCATCCTCTTTCGTCCCCTTCTCCTCCTGCCCCAAATCCCTCCCAGCATCAGGGTCTTCTCCAATTAGTCAACTTTTCACATGAGGTGGCCAAAGAATTGGAGTTTCAGCTTTGGCATCAGTCCTTCCAATGAACACCCAGGACTGATCTCCTTTAGGATGAACTGGTTGGATCTCCTTGCAGTCCAAGAGACTCTCAAGAGTCTTCTCCAACACCACAGTTCAAAAGCATCAATTCTTCAGTGCTCAGCTTTCTTCACAGTCCAACTCTCACATCCATACATGATCACTGGAAAAACCATAGCCTTGACTAGACGGACCTTTGTTGGCAAAGTAATGTCTCTGCTTTTTAATATGCTATCTAGGTTGGTCAAGTATAGTTCAATACAAAATTTAAAAAAATTAAATATATCATTTAAACTGCTGCTACCAAGTCAGCAGTATTCTAATTAAAATTGAACTCTATCTTTCATATAATATTCTAAGCTGGTGTGGGGACTCTCATACTCTACATTGTCAGAGGTCTAGACTCCTTCCATCTTGTTGCTCTGCTGTCCTCAACAGGCAGCTTCCATCTCATGGACCAAGAAGGCTCCTCTGTCTCCTGCTGTCAGGTCACATTCTGGCCAACCAGATGATTAAAAGAGGAAATGGAAAGTTGGTCCTCTCACTTTAAGAGCACTGCCCAGAATTTGCATACACTTCAGATCTATTCCATTAGCCAGACATTTATCCCATGGTTATACCTATCTTCAGGCAAAGATAGAATATGAAGTAGTTCCCTGTGTTTGCAAAAAAAAATTCTAGTGCATAAAAAAAAATGAGGTTAGATATGGGGATAAGCTACATTTCTCTCATATGGACAGTTTATAAAGGATTTTAAATCGCACTATTGTTATTTGATAAAGATATACCATAGATAGTTAGTAATGGATACCTTTTAATACTAAAGAAATCTATAATTTTATAAAGAAAACACTGTGTAAGAGCTTCTTATATTAAATATCAATTTATCTTTCAATATGTCTATTTATTTCTTATGCCAATTATAATGTGACTCTTTTCATCCTCAGTGTGTACCACTTTCACCCTACCCATTAGCAGAAACAGCGTAATTATAATATAATTGTAGCCCTGTTTTTCCTACTCTTCTTTGTTAAATAACACTTTTGTCTCAGTTTTCCACCTGTTAAATGCTAAGCACAATGCCTCTGTTATTTTTTAGATAATGTGCAGAAAACTATTACATAGTTAAAATAGACAATTACAAATATTAATTCATTTTATATATGTTATGCTTAATTAATTATAGCCACCAATTATAATTAATGCTTTCAAACTGTGGTGTTTAGAAGACTCTTGAGAGTTTCTTGGACTGCAAAAAGATCAAACCAGTCAATCCTAAAGGAAATCAATCCTGAATATTCATTGGAAGGACTGATGCTGAAGCTAAAGCTCCAATAATTGGGCCACCTGATGTGAACAGCCAACTCATTGGAAAAGACCCTGTTGCTGGGGAAGATTGAAGGCAGAAGGAGAAGGGGAAAACAGGGGACAAGATGGTTGGATGGCATTATCGACTCAATAGACATGAGTTGAGCAAACTCTGGGAGATGGTGAAGGACAGGGAAGCCTGGCGTGCTGCAGTCCATGGGAGTCACAAACAGTTGGACATGACAGAGGGACTAGACAAAAACAAAACCAATTATTTATTGCCCACTCTGAGCCAGCACTGTCTTATATCCTCCTCATATATCTCATTTAATTCAGTCTCATGACAATCAGATGATACATTCTTAGTTTATCTATTTTGGAGTTGAAGAAACCAAGGTTTAAGAGAGATCAGACGATTTCACAATTCCACTTTCAAGCATGATCAGGCTTTACTATTTCAAGCTTTGGGAGTGTGTAGACTATTACATTTTAAATAAAAGACTAGAATATCCATCTGAGTTCTTTACTGCAGTGAGTAACTGTATGAAAATATGTTAGTTATTCACAAAGGAAATGACTAAAGAGGAAACTTTTCTAAGACCAATGATATTATAATCAAATACCCTGGGTCATTTTCTTTAAGGTCATCCTTGTCACACAATTCGTGTCCTCATTTAATGACTGATAAGAGAGACTGCTTGATGTTCAATGCACTCATGCTTAACTTGAGCTGTCATCCATCCTAGCCCACCCCCAGGCAAAGTCAGCATAAAAATCCAAGGGCTGATTCTGGATTCTGATTTCTGAGGAGTATTACCTTGTAAGGTGCTCAATGTTCACTGACACGGAAACCTAGGGACTGTGCCTTCCTGGCTTATGACAGTGTATCTAGATGGTGGGTAATTACAGACCTTCAACCTTCAGTACCTCACTCTTCATGAGATTAATGTTTATCCATAATAATAGATGTAAGGTCTATGACACCTTTAAAATTTTTATGCTTAAAAGTGATCTGGTGACTACTGAAGAATGACTGGAGCTCTTTCATGCTTTGCTAAACATATTTAGCTTTTCACAAGCAATAGATTCTGAAAGGAGTAGTATTCACAGTGTGGGTGCTAGGAAAGTACATATTAATTCTGTAAAATCTAGCTGAGACTTGTGACCAGTTCTTTAGGGGGTGATGTTAATAGACTTTGTGATCCAATCTTGACTCTCTTAAGTACTGAGTAGCTGGCAGGGAGGGTGTTTCCTCTGCATCACCCTCTGTTCTCTGACTGGGTTTTGTTTCTGACAAGACTGCTAAAAAACATGGCTCTCTGGTCGTTTTGGAGATTCTGAGAATGTAATTTAAAAAATTCTTTTTCCGCCTAATCACAGTCAATTCTATTTCTTGCAATTAAGAACCCTGAATATATAGTCATGAAACATGCTTAGAAAGATTAAAGAAAAAGTAAGATTCATTTACTCCCAGGATCATTTGTTTACTATTTCAATTTATTCATTTTCTCTGTGATTCTTTAATAAATAATTAACTCATTCAAAATGTTTATTGTGCAATATAATGTATGTTGTCTTAGTATTTGTGGGAGGTGAAACAATAAATATTACAAAAGGACCTTGCCCTCAAGGACTTAGTGTAAAGTGATTCAACCATGCTAGAAAACAGAAAGTGATCAGTGCTATCGGAGGTACAGTGGTACTCCACTATGAAGGTTCAGAGGAGAGAGAGCAATTGAGCGTAGATAAAAAATCACCTCTTTCAGAAAAGAAATGGCATAGTAGATGAGACTAAAAGAGAAGATTTGAATGGAAAGATGAGATAAGTATCTTGTCTAGAGAAGGCATGAAGGAGAGAAAATATGTGGCATATAACAGTTGGGTTTCCCTGGTGACTCCAACAGTAAAGAATCTGCCTGCAGTGCAGGAGATCCAGGTTCAATCCCTGGGTTATAAGATCCCCTGGAGAAGGGAATGGCTACTGACTTCAGTATTCTTGCCTGGAGAATTCCATGGACAGAGGAGCCTGGTGCAAAGAGTTGGACATGACTGAGCAACTCACATGCACACATGAGTAACAGTCATACTTAGTTTTCACCCAGTATGAATGGATCCACAAAAGAACAAAATTGCAAAGTCCAGATTATAAGAGCTTGGAAAGTCCAGATCATAACACCTGAGTGTGTGCACAGGTTTTCTGACTTAAATTTGCAACCCTTGAAGGATTATGAGAAGGGAGTACTTAAAAAAGGTATAATTTTATATATGACTAGCTTCATTGAGATATAACTCACATATTATACCATTTACCAATTTAAAGTATAAAATTCATTTTTCTGTATCTGCAGTGTTTTATCGCTTTCAGACTATAGGTTTTGTACCTTTTGTTAAGTTTTCTCTAAGTATTTTACTCTTCTTGATAGTATTGTTAATGAAATTATTTTTCTTGATTTCATTTTTAGATTTTTCATTGCAAGTATATGGAAATACAGTGGACTTTTGTGTACTGACTTGTATCTTGAAACCTTCTTGAACTATTAGTTAATAGTTTTTTTAGTGCTTTTCTTAGGATTTTCTATAGATAAGATCATGTTATCTGCAAATAGATTTTTCTAAAAAAATTCTTCTTTTCTAATATGGATGCTTTTTATTTCTTTTTTGTAATTAATTGTCCTGGCTAATCTTCTAGTAAGATATTAAAGAAGCAAGAGAAAACCTCAGTGGTTTTATTTTTCACCATCAAGTATGATGTTGATGTTGTTTAGTCACTAAGTTGTGTCTGACTCTTTGTGATCCCAAGAACTGTAGCCCACCAGGCTGTTCTGTCCATGGGATTTTCCAGGCAAAAATACCGGAGTGGGTTGCCATTTTCCTTCTCCAAGTATAATGTTAGCTATTGGTTTATCACAGATGCCATTTTTTAAGGTTGAAAAGTTTCCTTGTGTTGCTAGTTGTTGAGTGCTTTGATTATGAGGGCAAGTCAAGAAAGTTATTCTGATGTCTGTATTTAACAGAATTGGAAATTGAAGATATTGAAGATGTTATTCATATATCAAGGCAAAATGTGGCGACAGCCTAGAGTACCAAATACGGCATAGGTAAGGATGAGAGAGATATGAGAAGGTGCAAATGATAAGTACTAGTGACTGAGTTGACAAGAGTGACAATGTAGCAGGAGATGCCTACCTGGGTACCTGAGGGTGTGAAACATAGAACAGGGTTAAGAGCCTGGATGAAATACTAACTTCACTCTTTCATAGTAATATGTCCTTGGCTGAGCAACACAGCCTCTCTGTGGCCTCATTTTCTTAGACTATTGAATGTAGATATAATAATTGTCTCACAAATTTCCTGTGAATAATAAATGTATCATTATATGTGAAGCAAAAATGCCTGGCTCTGAACGCTACCTGTAATTATTATTATTTCAAAAGAAACTATTATTCTCTTAGTTTGTGAACAAATTCAAATATGTAATCATCAAACTGGTACTTTCGAACCATACAGTGCACAGAAAATTGTCTAATAACAATGAAAAGGGCAATGCACTAATTCTACTGGTGCAAAATATGTTTATCATTAAGTAAATGATA
Source organism: Bubalus bubalis (assembly GCF_019923935.1). Taxonomy (NCBI): domain Eukaryota; kingdom Metazoa; phylum Chordata; class Mammalia; order Artiodactyla; family Bovidae; genus Bubalus; species Bubalus bubalis. Next base: position 166,578,222 of record NC_059157.1, read on the forward strand.
GAAAACACATATTTTGAAATGGTATGTTCACATATTTAGGGAAGCGGCTTGTTTCCTTATCCAAAACTATGACTATAATTGTTAATGAGAAGATAGCATAAAATAAAGGCTCAGAAGTTTTCAGAAATAGGTATGCTATTAATATATATATAAGATTTGTCTTTATAGAGAAAAAGTGCATATTAAGTAAATCTAATCAAACACACAACCACAGCTAAATTGCCTTACCCTCGCCTAAGACATGCACACACCTGCCTAACAGAAGGAATAAAATGTCATGTCTCTAGGAAACTACTGCAGTTAATCAACATCAACAATATTTTATTCCTGAACATTTCTTTTATCAAAATCAGAGTAAGCACCTAATTATTAATAGAACATAGAACATAGTGATAACACAGAATATTACATTTAAAATATCTATATTTGATCTGTATTCAACTTTTATATTCATATAACTGTTTAATAATGTAGAATAGATCTTTCATAAATATATTCAAATTTTACTCTGAAATAATATTTTATGTAATGGACTAAATAAAGCCAATAATGCCCCAAAGAAAATTTCATAGTGTGAAACGGAATGAAGGTCAGTTCATTTATCCTATACATTTTATTTTAAATTCTATACATGAATTTTTACAAATCCTTGATGTTACAAGTCAAAAAGCCTCATATATTCTATGCATTAAGTTCAACTTGTTTTCATCTCAAACTAATGAGGATTAAAACCTTAATAATATTTTCATCAATAGGTCACACTTTTCCCATCCTATTTTAAGATTCTTTCTTAAACTCTGTCAATCTTAACCAATTTGGAATTAAATACAAATAACAAGGTCAGTAAATCTATTTATCATGCAGTATACTTTTATCTAAAAGTATTGCACCTTAATAGAATATATGAACAGTTCTAGTGTCTCAGTTCCAAGTTATACTTAATAAAGTTTTATAACAGAAGTACTGGGGAATAAAATAATTAAGTGAATATTGCTATTAGAAATAATTAGAATAAAAATAAGACAAAACCTTCCTAAAAGCAATTTAGATCTAGGTTTCAGAAACTTTATAAAAGAAATATTATTTGACCCAAGACCAATATATTTAGGAATCTATATTACAAACATAATCAGAGACATTGACAATGATATAGGTGCAAGGTCAGTTACCTACTAGAACTTGAAATATATATATATATATTATGTATTTATAATGCATATGTTTTATGTATGCATTTATGTAATAACATCTATAGCATACAATGTTAAAATTAGTTTATATGTCCAAAAATAGGGATTTTATAGTACAATAATATGATAAAATATTTAGCATCCATTCAATAATGGTGCATTTGAAGAAATTCCACTGATTTGTAAAACTGTTCATGAAACAAAGTAAAAAAAGAAACAAAATTATAAATATGTCCTATCTTAATTGATTCATATATTTTTATCTGCATATATTTTTTCAGTTATGGTTGGCTATAACAAATCTTTTTCCCTGAGGCCTAGGGCTCCTCAAGCAAGTGTCATGTTAGAATGAAAATTTTTTGGTCACCAGTCAACAAGAGAAATTCAAGCCCAGAAGACTTAGATATTAAATGGGTTTAAGCAATTTGGTTACCATATAAGCAGCTGAATTAAAGACCATCATAATTTTAGAAACATTAAGTATGTGATTGGCTTTTAGTTTTATGCTTTAGGTGACCTAGGGGATTAGTTTGCTCTGAAACCCATAGCTCTGGACCATCCTTGATATGATCAGGAAGTATATTTCCTATTGCCTTGCCACTCTTGGCCAGACTAAACCCAGCTGACACCATAAAACTGAAGGTCCTATGACCAATTTTCTCTGATAGTCAAAAGTAGAAGGATGTATACAGACCACTGGACTCAACACACCATCTTCATAGCTAGACCTGATAATATAAATGTGGCCTCTCCTTTGGTCAAACAAGACAGATAATTGTGGGGTTCCCTTCACTCCTTCTATGCCATTCAGAAAGTGTTCTGGAAGAGTAGGAAATTGCAACTACTAACTCTCTTTGACTAGATGTGGGCTTCCCCGGTGGCTCAAATGGTAAAGGATCCGCCTGCAATACAGGAGACATGGTTTGATCCCTGGGTTGGGAAGATCCCCTGGAGGAGGGCATAGCAACCCACTCCAGTATTCTTGCCTGAAGAACACCCATGGACAGAAGAGTCTAGTGGGCTATAGTCCAAGGGGTCGCAAAGAATTGGACATGACTGAGTAACTAAGCATATACATACCCAAGCTTGGTCAGTTTGATTTACTGTTAACAAATACCATAGACTGGGTGGCTTAAACAACAGATATTTATTTCTTACATTCTTGGGGCTGGAAAATCCAAGATTAGGGTGTCACTATGGACAGGTCCTTATTGAGGGCTCTGTTTCTAGCTTGTAGACAGCCCCCTTCTCACTGTGTCCTCACTTGGACAAGAGACAGACAGCTATAGTCTCTTCTTCTTCTTGTAAGGAAGGATACTAATTCTATCATGGGGGCCCTACCCTCATGACCTCACATAAACCTAATTACTTCCCAAAATCCTATCTCCAGACACCATCAAATATCAGGGGCTTAAGACTTCAAATATGAATTGGGTGGGGAGACACAAATCCATAAGACTAGGGATCTTGTTTTTCTTTCCTGCAAGGTCTCAGAAAGATAGGAGACCATCTGTCAATAAAGCTTATATATATTTCAGCAATATTTCATTGTAAAGCCTTATGAATTTTGAGGAAAAAGAATCTGCTTGTGACTACATTTCTATACCTAGAAATCATGCACTTAGTCATATGATACATACATTGTTGTTGCTGTAATTCAGTTGCCCAGTTGTGTCTCTTTGCAATGCCATGGACTTCAGCACTCCAGGCCTCCCCGTCTCTCACCATCTCTCAAAGTTTGCCCAAGTTCATGTCCATTGCATTGGTGATGCCACCCAGTCATTTCATACTCTGATGCCCTCTTCTCCTTCTGCCCTCAGTCTTTCCCAGTATCAGAGACTTTTCCAATGAGTCAGCTATTCACAACAGATGACCAAAATACTGGAGCTTCAGCTTCATCATCAGTCCTTCCAAGGACCATTCAGGATTGATTTCCTTTAAGATTGACTGGTTTGATCTACTTGCTGTCCAAGGGACTCTCAGGAGTCTTCTTCAGTACTACAGTGCAGAGGAATCAATTCTTCAGCACTCTGCCTTCTTTACTGTCCAGCATTCACAACAGTTCATAACCACTGGGGAGACCATAGCCTTGACTATATGGACCTCTGTCGGCAGAGTAATGTCTCTGCTTTTCAACACACTGTCTAGGTTTGTCATAGATTTTCTGCCAAGAAGCAAATGTCTTCTGACTTCATGGCTGTAGTTATCATACACCGTGATTTTAAGGCCTGAGAAGAGAAATCTGTCACTACTTTCACCTTTTCTCTTTCTATTTGCCATGAAGAAATGGGGCCAGATGCCATGATCTTAGTCATTTTAATACTTAGTTTTAAGCCAGCGCTTTCACTGTCCTCCTTCGCCCTCATCAAGAAGCTCTTTAGTATAATTAATACATTCATACACACATATAAATGGATGTGGAAGCAATGGAAATAAATCACCAACAGTTCTCTCAAAAATTGAATTGCAAATAAATAATTTTCCTCTTACATTTATAAAGATTTTTCTACTAATTTTTGCAAAAAAGTTAATCATAAAATACATGCAGTTGGAAAGATCTGGCGTCTAATACCTCTATCAAGAGCTGAGGATTTGCACCATGAGTGTCACTCCCCATGTTATTATAGTACCTCTAACTTTACTTTTGTAGACAAAATCCTATTGAAGTAAGACACATTAAAAGATGTAAGATTAAAAGATGTCCATGGTATTCATCAATCATTGAATCTTTGCCTGAGTAATGAATCTTCAATTTTATCCCATATTTAAATGCAAAGGTTTAAATTTACTTGCACCATGTTCAGCTATATAAGGAAAAAACATTTCTTTATTATGTCTTTAAGTTGTTTGATCTTCCTCTTGAATCTCATGAACTGTGAGAGAGAAGGGAGATCTTAGTAAATCACACAGTCTAAGCTCAATGTGATAATGGAAATAGTCACTTAAAGCAAAATGCTCAATTTTCTCTTTACACTTCTTTCCTCCTTTCCTTCTCAAGATGGCATTTGATGTATAAGAGGGATGTTGTACTAGTCGAGAAAAATTTCTGCTGGTGCTGTTACTCACCAAGGCATTTTCTGGTCACTTTAGCCACCTCTCTTCTAGTAATTATCCTGTTGCTCTGTCTGTTGAGAGCTCACCTTGTTGATTCAGTGTAATATATGGACTAGCCCACTTCTCAAGTATTCATCAGAGTCTTCTCAGCACTCATAGATGACCAATCCTCTCTAATGCTGCTCTATACCTGTGGTCTAGATGCTGGCCAAAAGGTCCTCTCCTCAACATTTCTAGTGCCTTTGGAAGGCTCCAACTACTTCCTGTGTGTCCCATCCCCAAGAAGCCTGGGAGAATCTTGGAGTCCCATTCATATAAGAGAGGAACAAGGTGCAGTTTAGAATGGCTGAACAGTAATCCTTCCTTTTCTTAATTGCACTGAAATACCAGGTTTATTTGCCGTGGGACTGCTCTCCAAGTTCATGCAAGGGCACAGTTTAGGTATAAGAACTGATGGAAAAAACAACCCAATGTTAAAGTAAATGCATCCAAATCCTGTATATTATAATAACACTTGGGTTGCAAAGAGTCAGACACAACTGAGCAACTTCACTTCAATCTTATATTAATCTAATGAGCCAAAGTCCCTTTCTCTTTTTGTTTCTTTCAACATCTTTTTCTTATACCTTCCTTTCTCGAGATTAAACCCCCCCCAAGAAGATAAACCAAGGAACTACTGGTCTCATTCTCTGCTATATTTTGGATGTTATTCTTCCCATTCCTATAATTTTATCAGCACTGAAGCAAGATTATCTTTTGCTGTTCATTTTATACCATATCCCCTACTGTTTTTTTACCCCCGTTTTGGTTCAGTTCAGTTCAGTCGCTCAGTCCTGTCTGACTCTTTTCGACCCCATGAATCGCAGCACGCCAGGCCTTCCTGTCCATCACCAATTCCTGGAGTTCACTCAGATTCACGATCATCGAGTCAGTGATGCCATCCAGCCATCTCATCCTCTGTCATCCCCTTCTCCTCCTGCCCCCAATCCCTCCCAGCATCAGAGTCTTTTCCAATGAGTCAGCTCTTTGCGTGAGGTGGCCAAAGTACTGGAGTTTCAGCTTTAGCATCATTGCTTCCAAAGAAATCCCAGGGCTGATCTCCTTCAGAATGGACTGGTTGGATCTCCTGGCAGTCCAAGGGACTCTCAAGAGTCTTCTCCAACATCACAGTTCAAAAGCATCAATTCTTCGGCGCTCAGCCTTCTTCACAGTCCAACTCTCACATCGATACATGACCACAGGAAACACCATAGCCTTGACTAGACAAACTTTTGTTGGCAAAGTAATGTCTCAGCTTTTGAATATGCTATCTAGGTTGGTCATAACTTTCCTTCCAAGGAGTAAGCGTCTTTTAATTTCATGGCTGCAGTCACCATCTGCAGTGATTTTGGAGCCCAAAAATATAAAGTCTGACACTGTTTCCACTGTTTCCCCATCTATTTCCCATGAAGTGATGGGACCAGATGCCATGATCTTCGTTTTCTGAATGTTTAGCTTTAAGCCAACTTTTTCACTCTCCACTTTCACTTTCATCAAGAGGCTTTTTAGTTCCTCTTCACTTTCTGCCATAAGGGTGGTGTCATCTGCATATCTGAGGTTATTGAGGCTGCATCCTGTTCTGGTATTACTCTAAATTTCTATATCATAGTACATGGTAGCACTATCCATCAAGAGGATATGCCAGAATCTTGGAATCATCCCTCATACCTCTTTTTTCTTCATCTCCTATATTCAATTCTACCAATAATTTTGATTCTTTCTTTTAAGTATCCCTAAGTATTATCCCCATCTCCATTTCTACTGCCTTCCATATCCAGCTCCAAGTAATAATCATTTCCTTGTCCCAGCACTACTCAGTAGTCTCCTAACTGTTCTTGCATCTACCTTTTTTTTTCTTTATTTTTTTTTGCCTGTCAAGAGTTCATTCTGTATTCTGCATCTAGAGTGCTCTTTAAAAACCTCCTGCTCTGTGAGGCTTTCCATACCTAACTTCTGTATTATCTCATACTATTTCCCTTCTCCCTCTCTGTGTTGAGTCATATTGACTTTTTTTTCCTCCTTGTTCTCAGGGTTTCAGGGACTTAGAATGATTTCCTTCACTGTTCTTGACTCACTGTAATACATTTTTCAGAAGTGAACACAAACAGAATTTCTTTAAGGAAAGCTTCTTTGAACTTATTAGAGTAGATGAGGTTCTTCTACAGATCACTATAACTTTTTTTCATAACACAAAACAGAGGTTATAATTATATTTATGCAATTTTTTTCTTTGATGTCTCTCCTCTGCTGTTAGTCCTATGAGGGTAGGGGTCCAAATCTATTTGATTTTTATTACTATATTGATTACCATATTTTTGTTAGTCCTAGAATCTACTAGGGTGACTGGATATGGTGGATAGCTAATTGTTAAATCAAGCAATACTGACTTGTTTTTCAATTTGACTGGATATAGAATATAAAAAATATGGAGAAGTCAGAGATGAGTGTCGGACAAGGAAATGGCAACCCAATTCAGTATTCTTGCCTAGAGAATCCTGTGGATAGAGGAGCTTGGTGGGCTGCTGCCTATGGGGTCGCACAGAGTCGGACACGACTGAAGCAACTTAGCATGCATGCATGCATTGGAGATGGAAATGGCAATCCACTCCAGTATTCTTGCCTGGAGAATCCCAGGGACAGAGGAGCCTGGTGGGCTGCCATGTATGGGGTCACACAGAGTCTGACATAACTGAAGAGACTTAGCAGCAGCAGCAGCAGCAGCAACAGCAGCAGCAGCAGCAGCAGAGATCAGTGTAAGTGACAGAAGACTTGCATGCACGATTCTCCTTTATCAGATATTAGCTACTTTGCTTTCCCAGACATAAAAGTTGGAGAAAAGGAAATCTCTTAAAATATTTTTATATTGATCTTCACTGAGTTATAATTGTCATTTATGAGGTATTTTGAGGTTTATCATGAACTTGGAATTATCAAAACAGAAATTAAGCACTTTTGTGTGTTTTTATATGTAAATATGCACATAAATAGTAGCTAGGTCATGAGTATTTAAATGTCTATAAGTACTTCAAATATTATGACTTAAGTACAGAATCAGTTGCTGAATTCATGTAATACTAGAACAAATAAATTAAAATTTTCTGTATTTTCTAATTTTATTATCAGTGTTTGTCAAATATTCCCAAATAACTACAAACCATATGTATTTTTTATTTTTAAGGATATTAAGATGGTAATCTGCTAATAAAAAAATGGTATTTTTCAAACTCCAAGAAGCCAAAGATCATGCCACTCAGCATGAACTTCAGTTTTATCACTACTTAAAAGTATGATTTATAAACTTTCTGAATTACAATTAAAATTTATATTTAGGATATTAAAGTCTGCCTGAACTAACTTGGTAGTATTTCTCTCATTTGAGACACACACACACGTCAAACAAAATAATCAGATTGTATAATACTAAAATTTGGGTACATTTTCTAGTTTCAAAATTATTCTGATGAACCTTTTTTTTTTCTATGAGTACTCTCATTTATCTATTTTAAAGGGTTACACATAACTCTTACATAAGCAAGGATATGAAGTTTGCCTTACTAGAAAGTGTTTTTTCCCATTAAAAAACAAATGAAAAAACAGATGTACCATTGTCTTTTTCACAGTCAGAGCTAATCTGAAATGGCTGATGCTAGCTCAGGGAAGTCATAAAGAGATCAAATGACTTCTGGGCCAATGGAAAGCTCTACTGTCTAAATGCTTTTCAGGCCAATTTGAAGAAGTAATTAGACTTACTGGAAGCTTGTGTGAATAATGCTGCAAGTACAATTATGAGCTGCCCGGACATACTGCTTTCAATATAGAAGAACTTGTCCACTGGTGCTGATGGCATACATGTAAAATTCAAGATCCTGATATCAGAATGCATAAAGCTATGGCAATGCCATAATAGGTTAAAAATTATGGTTCATTCCTGGAATAAATTTTAGGTAAAAAGTCAGCTATCAGTCAATTGAAATATTATCAAGCTCTCCTATCTATCTTTAGCACTCAGCTCTTTTTGTTCCAAATGTAGACAAATGACTGTAAATCAAAGGAGTTTACAGATAATAATAGAAAAATCTTCTAAGAACTGAAATCGATAAACATATGGCAATGGCAGGCCATTGTAATGCAATTAAGGGATGTTGTGTGGATGCCTCTGAAGTGCCTATAAATGAATGTGACTTCAGTACTGCTGCCAAATTAGTCCAATGCCCCACAAATGAACTGAAAATCAAGTGCCTGGAATATTGTCTGCAGTGTCACTTTAAGATGACTGCTGCGCTGTGTTACTGTGGTGATTTGTGGCAAATAGCATGGCACATATATACACCAAGATACTGCATTTAAGCCTAATCTTATTCTAATGAAAAACATGTTCACTGTTCATGAGAGTGTGTATGTCACCAGAGTTAGTATTCAGCATGACTTAAAAAAATTGAAAGGATATTTTATTCAGAGTATTACTAGAAACTGATTCTGACAATATTTAAAGTATTTATTATAAAGTTATAATAATTAAGAAAGCAAAAACAATATGGAATGCAACTTTGTTTCTATTACCTCAAACACAGAATCATGGTTAGTGTTTTATTTGATATGTGTATATTTTCTGGGGAGATTTTTTTTTCTTTTTTTAATAGAAAGCTTGTAAATGTTAACCATGATCTGGCAGTTCCAATAAACAGGTAAATTGTTTTTTTATTATCCTTTTTTTTTAATAGGAATTTTACAAACTCCTATTTGATTAGCATTTACTTGGTGCCAGGTACTAATGAATATAAGCTCATATAATATTCAAAACAACCCTGTGACATAGGTAGATCTTCCCCATTAATGGAAAGATTTGGGAGAATGGCATTGAAACATGTAAAATATCATGTATGAAATGAGTTGCCAGTCCAGGTTCGATGCACGATACTGGATGCTTGGGGCTGGTGCACTGGGACGACCCAGAGGGATGGAATGGGGAGGGAGGAGGGAGGAGGGTTCAGGATGGGGAACACATGTATACCTGTGGCGGATTCATTTTGATATTTGGCAAATCTAATACAGTTATGTTAAGTTTAAAAATAAAATAAAATTAAAAAAAAAAAAAACTCAACATTCAAAAAACAATGAAAAAAAAAAAACAAAACTAAGACACAGAGAGGCTAAGTAATGAGTCTGGGGTCACACAACTAGTGAGTGAAGGAACCCAATTTAAACCCAGGCAGTCTGCTTTAGAGTCTTGGCTTTGAATGTTACCTGCAACATTAACCTGCAATATTGTTTTACACACACACACACACACACACGAAAGTGAAAGTGAAGTTGCTCAGTCGTGTCCAACTCTTTGCGACTCCATGGACTGTAGCCCACTAAGTTTCTCCGTCCATGGGGTTTTCCAGGCAAGAATACTAGAGTGGGTTGCCATTTCCTTCTCCAGGGGATCTTCCCCACCCAGGGACTGAACACAGGCTCCTGCATTGCAGGCAGATGCTTTACTGTCTGAGCCACTTAGGTACATGTACAAAGAAAATCATCGCAGAGTTTTTTGTTTGACTTTTTATTAGAGTATAGTTGCTTTACAATGTTGTGTGTTTCTGTTGTACAGCAAGGTAAATCAGTTACATGTATATGTGTGTGTGTGTATATATATATATACTCTATTTTTCAGATTTATTCCCATTTAGGTCACCACACAGGATTAAGCAGAGTCCCTGTACTATATACTAGTATACTAGGTTCTCATTAGTTATCTATTTTATATATAGTAAAATGTATATATATATGTATATATGTCAATCCCAATCTCCCAATTCATCCCACTCTCTCTTTCCCCCTGTTGTATCCATATGTTTGTTCTCTACACATGTGTCTATTTCTGTAGAGTTTTTAAATGTTTGATTCACAATTTCAACCCTCACAAATTTTGACTTAGTGAATTCAAGACAGGGTCCAGGTGTCTCCATTTCCACTTTTTGAGAAATACTGATTTAGAGGTACCTGGTTATATTTACAATACTGGATTCTTTATTCTTGTTCCACTCTATGTTCATCCACAGTAATTTCTGTAACTAGTGAAAGCTACCCCAGCACTCACTCTGCTCCTAAATAGAACAAGTTCAGAGACAAGCAGTGCATGTGACTCATGCTGCTATTTTTAATTATCACTGAGCTCTGACCCTTCAAAGATCAAATGCTTTTAGGACTATTATATATTAATCTAGAGTAATTAGTGAGTGAGAAAACTAAAAATTTTCCTTAACAGAAATAGTCATAAGCATCTTTCCTTAATTATGACTGAGACACATGCTTCCTGAGTCTTTGTATTCTCTTATACCAAACTTTTTTTTTCACTTCATCCATGATGATGTAGGTTGAAATTTTCTTTTTTGTTTTTGCAGATGAATACTCCCTACTAGCACTACAATAGTTAATTGAGTATTTCCATTTTATAAAATATCTTTGAGTGTAATGACTGCAAGTACTTTGTTGAATATTCATTAACTATCCTTCTCTCACAGGGCATATAAATCCTCTGAAATGCAATACATATACACTTTAAACTTTGACACAAAATACTCATATTTCTAAGATAAAGGAGTTTTTCTTCTTTAAGCACTCTCTCAAATCATATATAATCAGGAACATTGGCAACACTGCTGCCATGAGAAGGACAGAGAGAACATCAAGAAATCCAAATGAATTCAAACCCATTAAATGTAATGGTGTGGTAAATCTCAGTGTACCATCTGCTGTAGAACACTGATACACTATTGGAATTCCACATCTTATTTACATAACAGATAAGGATGTGCTGGGAGATTTATATGGTGAATAAATACTCAGAGACAAAACTAAGTTTTTCCTATATTCACATCTGGGGATATCCACATCTGTATAAAATTTAATCTATTTCTGGTTAGCTATTCTACAGTATAATTTAAAATGCCACCTTATCCAAATGTTATCAGCAATACTGTCAGCAAAACTAAATAATCAATAAAAACATTCTATGCAATGTTGTATAAAATGTGAAATTTACCCAAACAATTGTCTCTTCTATACTTAAACTGAAGGAATAGTGAAGGAATAGAACTGCAAGACTATGGTATCTGTGCTTCTATTTAACAAATAAATTGATAGTTATTCTACCCGAGAGATGTTTGACTCCTATTTACCCATGAACACTTTATAAATTAGGGTAGTAATTAAAATTATATTAAACTTATCAAACTAATTAATTCCAAAAACTTTGAAACCTTTAAGTCAGTTCCTAAACATTAAAAAAAAATTGAAAGTAACATAAAATCAAATTTTAAAGTGGAGTAGTTTCTTATCCTGGAATTCAAATGAATATCCTCTTTTTCTTCATTTTTACTTATGGATTTCCCTTAAATACACATGAATCATGAAGTCTGTAGATGTTTTCATGCGGCATATCAAACATGGAGTTTAACATCACATTATCTGTGTTTGTATGTGTCTTTTATAGCAGATGAAATTAGTAAGATATTTGACAAGTTATGCCTCCTTTCATCTGCATTCTTTAATTTTTTTTTTTAATTTAAAGGTGTTAAAGAGGAAATCAATATTTTTCATGATTGTATCTTGAGGTTCATGAGACACCACATTTCTTCTGGATTCTCTCCTATGACTTTCCTCAGCAGCAATGTTGAATAATTAAGCACTTTTGCATTTACATTCAGCAACCAGGATTTAATTAAACACAGTTCCTGTCTCTTCAACTGCTCTTACCAAACCTCCAGAAGTTGAAGAGTGCTGCTGTTGACAATGGCAGTCCACCAAGTGGAAAATTATGCAAAGAAAATTGAGAAAGTAGGAAAAATGCCAGGCCTGGTGCCTTAGGGAAAGTGGAGAATATGAAAGTAAATACAGTACAGAGTATTTTGGTTATTGCTGTTGGCACTCTTCTTGATTATGTAATTGACTTTGTAAATTGATATATTACATGTTTATTACTTATTATCAAATCACAGGAATAGGAAACAATTTTGTTCTTGAAAGAATGATGGCCCATTACACAAGTCCCATCAAGAATGTATTTGGCTATGTAATTGCCCATGTTGGTAAATTGAGCTAATTTCAACATCAGCTTTGTAAAGCAATATTTATCTGTGATTACCAATAGTTAGAGTCAATTTTTTATTATATTCACATATTTCACATAATATATGGGCCCATTTCTTTTTCATACTGTTAGAATTTTGCTAACTGGCTAAATTTAATTAGCATGTAAGTAGAATCTGGCTTCACATTACAAATATTGTGAAACCTTGGTGTCCTAGGGACGTATCATTTGTTAACTGGAAAATCAGTTTAAGTTCATCATTTAACAAATGCCTAAAAACTGTAATTATTGGTCACAAATGTGTTTCTAATTCTTACAATATTTATGAAGTACCTACTGTGTGAACCTTTACTGAAAAATACATGATACAAAAGTGACAATAGTCACTCTCCTCCATCTGACTCTTAATTTAAATGTTTAATTGATAGTGTGTAGTATGTTGAATGAGGAGCCCCTGTCCCAAAATATGCCCATGCCCTTAAAATCTGTGATTATGGCATTATTTATAAAATTCTTTGTAGATGAAGGTTTTTAATGAGATCATCCTGGATTTGGGTGGACCCTAAATCCAATGACAAACTCTTAGAAGAGGTGGAGTCTTGTAAGAAGATACTGAATCCTCATAGGAGAAGACACAGACATGTTAAGTGAAATAGGCCAGACCCAGAAAGGCAAACACTATATGATTTCACTTATATATGGAATCTAAAATAGTCCAACTTTTGGAAACAGAATAGAATGGTGATTGCCAGGAGCAAGGGTGGGAGGGAAAATGGAGAAGTGATGGCCAAAGGGTACATAGTTCAGTTATGCAAGACAAGTAAGCTTTGGAAACATAATATACAGCATAATGTGTATGTGCGTAGTGTACGTGTGTACTCAGTTGCTTCAGTCGTGTCCAACTCTTTGTGATCCAATGGAATATTGCCTGCCAGGCTCCTCTGTCCCTGGGATATTCCAGACAAGAATACAGGAGTGGTTTGCCATGCCCTCCTCCAGGGGATCTTCCCAACCCAAGGATCAAAACCAGGTCTCCTCCATCTCCTTCATTACAGGCAGATTCTTTTACTGATGAGCCACCAGGGAAGTCTATACAGCATGATACCTATAGCTAATGATACTGTATTGTATACTTGGAGTTTTCTAAGAAAACGGATTGCATGTTAAGTGTTCTTAAACCCAGAGACACACACAATATCATCATAATGGGGCTGGGAGGAAACTTTGGAAGGTAATGGACATACCTATGGCATTGATAGCAGTGATAGTTTCACAGGTAGCTATTGTCCCTAAATACATTCTGTCGTGTTCATTAAATAGGTACAGCTTTTTAATGTCAGTCGTATCTCAGTGAATTGGTTTTAAAAAGAAAGAGAGAAGACACAGAGACATGAGGGGTAGCAGAGGTGGGTGGGGAAGCCAGTGAAAGGGTAACAAAGATTAGAGTTCAGTTCAGTTCAGTCGCTCAGTCGTGTCCGAGTCTTTGCGACCCCATGAATCGCAGCACGCCAGGCCTCCCTGTCCATCACCAACTCCCGGAGTTCACTCAGACTCACGTCCATCAAGTCAGTGATGCCATCCAGCCATCTCATCCTCTGTCGTCCCTTTCTCCTCCTGCCCCCAATCCCTCCCAGCATCAGAGTCTTTTCCCATGAGTCAACTCTTCGCATGAGGTGGCCAAAGATTAGAGTTATGTAGTCCCAGACCAAGGAACTCCTGATGCCACCAGAAGCTGCATGAAGCAACAAGTGTTCTCCCTAGAGCCTTCTTAGGGAACACAGTGCTGCCAACACCTAGATTTTCAGACTTCTGGTCTCCAGGACTGTGAGAAAATTTTCTATTATTTTGAGCCTCAAATTATGGTAATTTGTTATGGAAACCATAGGAAAGTAACACAACACATTTAACATAAAATATGTACCACTGTGGTATGGAAAGACAGGAGCTTTGGAGTTAGAAAGAATATTTTTAATCAACTATTTATTACTCATGATCTTAGGCAAGTTATAAGACTCTCCCAATCCAGGGCTCTCTAAAATACAAAATGGAAATGGTAATGTTCAATTATTGTGAGGATCAACTGAAATTATGTGTGGTAGGCCTGGCCCAATAACCCAATATCTGCTCTGTATATTCTCCATCCTTCACCCTCCTTCTCTGTCTCTCTTTTCTTTTTTAATCCCTCCTTCTCTCTCCTGTTCATCCATTCAATTGATTAATTAAAACAATAATTTCTTAGCATTTGATATTTCATTTGTTATTAATCTTGAGGAAAACAATAATGAGAAATAAAGATCATTTAACATTAAAAGAAAATAGAAAGACATTTAGCACTTCTTTTTTATAAATCAACAACCACAGACAGCACTGCATGTAAGTAAAAATGATAGATTAATAAGAAAAAAACAACTTTTTTTTACTCTCTGTGGAATAATATATTCTTTCAAAGTAATGATATATAGTTTTAACTCATCCTTATAACATCCCCAATAAAGAATGCAACATAAAATGTACTTCCCTCAAAGAAACTAAGCTTCAGAGAGGTGAAAAGAGAAATGGAGTCTCAGAGTCTGTGATTTGCAGAATAATGGACTCTAAGATGTCTATATCTTAATCCTCAAAGCCTGTGACTATGTTACCTTTCACAGTAAAAGAGATTTTGAGATATGATTAAGTTAAGGATCTTGAGATAAGGCTTTCTGGGAATATCTGTGTGGGCCTAATGCAAGCACAAGGGGGCCTTAGAAAAGACAGGCAGAGGGTCAGAATTAGTAAAGACAACACTACATAGAAGCAGAAACGAGAGAATGAGAAATTGGAAGATACTATGGGACTGGCTCTGAAGATAGAGAAAAGTAAGGTGTTACAAGCAGGATGCAGGTGACTTCTGGATGCTAAAAAAGGCAAGAAAATGAATTCCCTCCTGAACTTTCCAAAAGGAATGCAACCCTGGCAACAATATGGCTTTAAAACTTCTGACCTGTAAGACTATAAGACAATGAGCTTGCATTGTTTAAGCCATTAAAATTGGATTGATTTGTGGAGTACAACATGGCAGACGAGTAGGTGGACGCGGAGTTCATCTCTCTCCCCTGATACATCAGGAATACACCTTCAGACACAGAAGTGCATGCAGAACACCAGCTGAGAGTGGACACAAGTACCTGACCAGTGGAAAAGAATATATAGACCCATGCAAAACTCGACAGGGTGAAGGAACTAGGGCGGGAAATGGGAGTGTTAATAGGACTGGACCTGCCCTCGGTGGGTGGGGGAACTGAAGCAGGGGTCCAATTCCCACATAGGGGCAATTGTCTGAATCAGAGGAGAAACATTTAAGGCTGAGAGTGAAACAGCTGATCTGTGGCAGCCTAAATGGAATGAGAATCAGATAGTCCTTGCCACAGCCATACATACCCCAGACAGGGCTGCAGATCCCCTGGAAGGCGTAGCAGCTGGGAGCTGGAGTTTAGGGATTGTGGAGCAATCCCAGTGTGAGGGGCTGCTTCTGACTGTGGAGAGGCAGATCAAGGGGATGTGAGAGGAGACAGCGGTGAGAAATGCCTGTGGAGGAAAGCCGGGCAGCCATGGAAGCAAGGTGACACTGCTGAGTCACGTGTAGGGGGTGGAGCCATCACGATAGCCTCTCTCCCCACATATGCCAGCATTGGAAGCTGAACAATAGAGAGGCTGGCCCATTGAAGGCCTGACTCACTGAACTACAGAGTAGGACCCCATCCAGGGTGCCTCTTTAAGTGACTGACGCGTGGAACAACAGAGAAGGACCCCAGGCAAGGAAGCCCTCTAAGTGCCTGAATGGGCAGAGCTACGGAGAAAGACTGGCCAAAGAGGCCTTCTGATCACCAGCTACAAGAGGCTCAAAAAAGACTCTGATAGGGCCGTAACTCCTGCGGCAGAGGGTGTCCATGTCCCTGCAAACTTGGCGCTGCCAGGGTCCCTGCAAGCCAAGCAGCTGTATTACCTTCACATTTGCCTCTCACTGGGGCAGAGCTGCCAAAGGCAAAAAAAAGTCTTGAGCCTGTGAATGCAGGTTCACTTCTGTAGTGTCCAACTCTCTGAGACCCTGTAGACGGTGGCCTGCCAGGCTTCTCTGTCAGGGAGGGGAGTTCTTCAGGCAAGAATACTGAAGCGTATTGGCCAATACTGGTTGCCATACCCTTCTAGAGCATTAAATTTCCTGCTGCCTAGTCACCAACTCTCCTGAGTACATGGTGCTTCCAGAACCCCTGCAATCCAGGCAGCTGTGCCAACTCCATACCTGGCCCTCAAAGGGGCAAGGCCAGTCCTTCGGGGCAGCCTCAGGAACAAACTCCAGTGGACGATCCACATTCAGAGGTGAAAATAAAACCACAATTGAAACCCAGGGGCAGTATGACTAAGGAAGAAGACCCAAAACCC
Organism: Bubalus bubalis; assembly: GCF_019923935.1. NCBI lineage: Eukaryota > Metazoa > Chordata > Mammalia > Artiodactyla > Bovidae > Bubalus > Bubalus bubalis. The sequence continues at coordinate 166,594,998 of NC_059157.1, forward strand.
TCCTACAACCTGTACAAGCTGTAGATTAAATCCACATGATCCACTAGGCAAGACTCTGTGTCTATGGAATATATAACAGGTCATTGAGAGCTCCCACAAAAGAAAACGCACTAGTTCTGATAGCTGTGGACATGGGAGACAAGAACACACAGGAGTAGGACCAGATTAGAATCTGAGCCGCCCCCACAGCAGGTCCAAAGATCAGCACAGTGTTAGTAGGCATCCTAGGGAAGTGAGGCGGACTGTGACTCCAAGCAAGGGAAAGGACTCTGACAGCAGTGACTCAAGAAAAACTTTTATTATTCTTATGTTTTGACTTGTTCTATAGATTCTTTTGGAATTCTTTTTTGTTTTGGTTTCCCTTTTTTCCCTTCCTCTGTTGTAGTTGTTGATTTTACTGGCACTATGAAATCTACCTAAGCTTTTGAGTTTTTTTTTTTTTTCCTCAGTTACATTTTTTATTGTTGTTATAAACCTCTGCCTCTACATTGGGCTTTTGTAGTTCTGGGGAAATTTTCTTTTTTTCTTCTCTCTCTTCTCTTTTTTTGATTTTAATTTTAATTTTTAAAAACATATTATATTTTTTCTACATTTATTCCTTTATTTGTCTTTCCTACTGTTCTGTTCCCCTTGCAGTTAATCTTTTTTTTTTTTTTTACAGTTTTTTTTTATTTAATTTTATTTTATTTTTAAACTTTACATAATTGTATTAGTTTTGCCAAATATCAAAATGAATCCACCACAGGTATATAAATCTTCTTCATCTACTTCTATTTAACTCTGCATATCTATTCTTTCTTTCCTTTCCCCTCAACATATTTGTTAGTTTTCTTTTCATTGCTTTCTTCCCAAACTGGCACCTTGCTTTAGTTTTGTTTTCCAGTTTGCACTTTAGTTAGTTTTGTTCTGTAGATATAAATATGGTTTCCTTTGTTTGCCAGGTCAATATATTGTACTTTATTTTTCTTGGACTGTTTTGATTTTGCTTATGGGTGTATATGTATATGTGTACATCCAGTCACACATTTTATTGTTATAAACCTCTGCATCTACAATGGGCTTTTGCAGTTTTCTGGAGTTTTCCTTTTTTTCCCTACTTTATTTCTTCTTCCAATTTTTCTCTTTTCTCTCTCTCTTTTTTAAAATAATTTTAACTTTTATTTTTTGAGACAATTTTTCTACACTTTATTTGCCTTTTCTACTGTTCTTTTCCCCTTGCAGTTAATCTTTAATGTATATAAATCTTCTTCATCAACCTCTATTTAACTTTGCATATCTCTTCTTTTGTTCTTTTCTTTCTTTCCTTTCCCCTCAATGTATTTGTTAGTTTTGTTTTCATTGCTTTATCCTCCGCTTGGCACCTTGCGTTAGTTTTGTTTTCCAGTTAGTGTTTTAGTTAGTTTTGTTCTTAACTGGTAAGTATAATTTTTGATTTCCTTTGCTCACTGGCTCAATCTATTTATTTTGGTGGACTGTTTTGACTTTGTTTATGGGTGTATATGTGCATATTCTATTATTTTAATTATTATTTGCCTGATTTTGTAACTGCCATTTGTCTGGGGTTCATCTTTGGTTTCACATTTTTGGATATTTGTTTTAATCTCACTTAATGCCATAACAAACCACTTGTGGAATCTTCATTCCTGACCAGAGATCAAGCCCTGAGTCTTTGAAGTGTGAGCACTAACTCCAAGACCCTAGGCTAACAGAGAACTAACCCTGAGTGAGTGAGTGAAGTCGCTCAGTCGTGTCCGACTCTTTGCGACCCCATGGACTGTAGCCTGCCAGGCTCCTCCATCCATGGGATTTTCCAGGCAAGAATACTGGAGTGGGTTGCCATTTCCTTCTCCAGGAGATTTTCCCCACCCAGGGATTGAACCCGGGTCTCCCACATTATAGGCAGATGTTTTACCATCTGAGCCACCAGGGAAGAACTAACCCTAGGGAGTATCAAATCGTGAGAACTCACACAAAGGAAACCACTGGAATACAAGATCTGACATTACCCAACCACCAGTAGCACCCTGTGCAGGATGCCTCATCTAAACAACAAACAAAGCAAAAATACAAACCCAATCATCAGCAGACAGGATTACCACCTCATTCAGCCTTGCCCATCAGAGGAAAAGCAAACAACAAACAAACAAATGCTCAGCACAAATCTCACCCTATACAAAACTTACACAAACCACTGGACTAACCTTAGAGGGGCAGAAACCAAAAGGAAGAAAGAATTCAACCTTGAAGCCTGGGAAAAAGAGACCTCAAACACAATAAGTTAAATAAAAAGCTAAGGAAAAGACTGAGAAATACTACACAAATGAAGGAAAAAGCTAGAAACACAGAAGTCCAAATAAATGAAGAGGAAATAGGCACACTAAACTACCTGAAAAAGAAGTCAGAATAATGATAGTAAAGATGATCAAAAACCTTGAAAACAAAATGGAGAAAATGCAAGAATCGATTAACAAAGACCTAGAAGAATTAAAGAATAAACATGCAGAGACAAACAACACAATTACTGAAATTAAAAATACTATAGAAGGAATAAATAGCAGAATATCTGAAGCAGAGGAACAAATCAGGGAGCTGGAAGATAGAATGGTGGAAATAATTTCTGAGAGCAGAATAAAGTAAAAAGAATGAAAAGAACTGAGGACACTCTCAGAGACCTCTGGGACAATATCAAATGTACCAACATTTGAATTACAGGGATCCCAGAAGAAAAGAGGGTATGAGAAAATTTTTGAAGAGATTACAGTTGAAAATTTCTCCAACATGGAAAAGGACATAGTCAATCAAGACCAAGAGGCACAAAGAGTCCTATACAGGATAAACCCAAGGAGAACATGCCAAGACACATACTAATCAAACTAACAAAGACTAAACACAAAGAAAGAATATTAAAAGCAGCAAGGGAGAAGCAATAAGTAACATACAAGGGAAAACCCATACACTTAACATCTGATCTTTCAGCAGAAACTGTGCAGGCCAGAAGGGAATGACAAGATATATTTAAAGTAATGAAAGGGAAAAATTTACAATCAAGATTACTGTACCCAGTAAGGATCTTATTCAATATTGATGGAGAAATCAAAAGCTTTTCAGACAAGCAAAAGTTAAGATAATTTAATACCAACAAACCAGCTTTACAACAAATGTTAAAGGGACTTGTATAGTTAAGAAATGCAAGAGAAGAAAAAAGATCTACCAAATCAACCCCAAACAATTAAGAAAATGGCAATAGAAACATATGTATCAATAATTACTCTAAATGTAAATGGATTAAATGCTCCAACCAAAAGACACAGACTGGCTGAATGGATACAAAAACAAGACCCATATATATGCTGTCTACAAGAAATCCACTTCAGACCTCAAGACACATAAAGACTGGAAGTGAGAGGATAGAAAAAATATATTTCATGTAAATGGGAAGCAGAAGAAAGCAGGAGTAGCAATTCTCATATCAGAAAAAACAGACCTTAAAATAAAGATTACAAAAGATAAGGAAGGGCACTATGTAATGATCAAGGGATCAACCCAAGAGAAAGAAATAACAATTGTAAATATCTATGCACCCAATGTAGGAGCACCTCAATACATAAGACAAACACTAGCAGACATAAAAGGAGAAACTGAGAGTAACAAGATAATAGTAGGAGACTTTAACACCCCACTCACACCAATGGACAGATCCTCAAAACAGAAAATTAACAAGGAAACACAAGCCTTAAATGATATAGTAGATGAGATGGATCTCATTGATATCTTCAGGACATTCCATCCAAATGCAGAGAATACATCTTCTCAAGTGCACATGGAACATTATCCAGGATAGACCACATCTTTGGTTACAAATCATACCTCATTTAAGTTCAGTTCAGTTGCTCAATCCTGTCTGACTCTTTGTGACCCCATGCACTGCTGCACACCAGGCCTCCATGTCTATCACCAATTCCCAGAATTTACTCAAACTCATGTCCATTGAGTTGGTGATGCCATCCCACCATCTCTCCCTCTGTCATCCCCTTCTCCTCCTGCCTTCAATCCTTCCCAGCATCAGGGTCTTTTCAAATGAGTCAGTTCTTCACATTAGGCGGGCAAAGTATTGGAGCTTCGGCTTCAATATCAGTCCTTCCAATGAATATTCAGGACTGATTTCCCTTAGGATGGACTAGTTGGATTTAGTTGCAGTCCAAGGGACTCTCAAGAGTCTTCTCCAACACCAAGTTCAAAAGCATCAATTCTTCATTGCTCAGCTTTCTTTATAGTCCAACTCTCACATCCATACATGACTACTGGAAAAACCATTGCCTTGACTATACAGACCTTTGTTGGCAAAGTAATGTCTCTGCTTTTTAATATGCTGTCTAGGTTGGTCATAACTTTTCTTCCAAGGAGTAAGGGTCTTTTAATTTCATAGCTGCAGTCACCATTTGCAATGAGTTTGGAAGCCCCCCAAAACAAAGTCTTCCACTGTTTCCACTGTTTCCCCATCTATTTGCTATGAAGTGATGGGACTGGATGCCATGATCAAACCTCAGTAAATTAAAACAAAATTGAAATTGTCTCAAGCATCTTCTCTGACCACAACGCTGAGACTAGATATCAATTACAAGAAAAAAAGAAAAAAAAAAACTGTAAGAAAGGCTAACACATGGAGATTAAACAACACATTACTAAATAACAGGTTATTGAAGAAATCAAAAGGGAAATAAAAAAATTTCTAGAACAAATGACAATGAAAACATGACAACTCAAAACCTAGATATGTAGCAAAAGTAGTCCTAAACAGGGAAGTTTATAACAATACAATCCTACCTCAAAAAACAAGAAAAACATCAAATAGACAGCCTAACCTTACACCTAAAACAACTGGAAAATGAAGAAGAAGAACAACAAAAAAAAATTAGTTGAAGGAAAGAAATCAAAGATCTGAGCAGAAATACATGAAAAAGAAATGATAGAAACAATAGTAAAGATTAATAAAACTAAAAGCCGGTTCTTTGAGAAGATAAACAAAATTGACAAACCTTTAGCCAGACTTATCAAGAAAAAAGGAGAGAAGAATCAAAACAACAGAAACTAGAAATGAAAAACCAGAGGTTACAACAGACAATGCAGAAATACAAAAAATTATAAGAGACTATTGTGAACAACTATATAGCAATAAAATGGATAACCTGGATGAAATGGACAGACTCTTAGAAAAGTTCAATCTTCCAAAACTGAACCAGGAAGAAATAGAAATTATGAACAACCCAATTACAAGCACTAAAATTGAAGCTGTGATCAAAAATCTCCCAAAAAACAAAAGCCCAGGATCAGATGGCTTCACAGGAGAATTCTATCAAACATTTAGAGAAGAGCTAATGCCTATCCTAAAACTGTTTCAAAAAATTCCAGAGGAAGGAACACTTCCAAACTCATTCTATGAGGTCACCATCACCCTGATACCTAAGCCAGACAAAGACAACACACAAAAAAGAAAACTATAGGCTGATATCACTAATGAACATAGATGCAAAAATCCTCAAAAATTTTAGCAAACAGAATTCAGCAACACATTAAAAAGCTCATACACCATGATCAAGTTGGGTTTATTCCAGGGATGCAAGGATTCATCAATATACAGAAATCAATCAATGTGATACACCATATTAACACATTGAAAGGTTAAAAACCATATGATAATCTCAATAAATGCAGAAAAAGCCTTTGAAAAAATTCAGCACCCATTTATGATTAAAACTTTTCAGAAAATGGGCATAGAAGTAACCTACTTCAACATAGTAAAGGCCATATATGATAAGCCTACAGCAAATATTATTCTCAATGGTGAAAAACTGAAAGCATTCCCTCTAAGATCAGGAACAAGTCAAGGGTGTCAACATTCAACACTATTATTCTACACAGTTCTGGAAGTCCCAGCTACAGAAATCAGAGAAGAAAAAGAAATAAAAGAAATTCAGATCAGAAAAGAAGTAAAGCTCTCACTTTTTGCAGATGACATGATACAGTACATAGAAAGCCCTAAAGATAGTATCAGAAAATTCCTAGAGCTAATCAGTGAATTTAGAAAAAGTGCTGGATACAAAATCAATAAACACAAATCACTTGCATTTCTATATACTAATAATGAAAAATCAGAAAGAGAAACTAAAGAATCAATCCCATTCACCATTGCAACAAAAAGAATTAAATATCTAGGAATAAACTTACCTAAGGAGACAAAAGAACTGTACACAGAAAGTTATAAGACAATGATTAAAGAAATCAATTGAAGACAGCTTCTTTAATAAATGGTAAAAGAATGTACATGTAAAAGAATAAAATTAGAACACTTTCTAATAAACACCATACACGAAGATAAAATGGATTAAAGATCTAAATGTAAAACCAGAAACTATAAAACTCTTAGAGGAAAGCATAGGCAGAACACTCAGTGACATAAATCTAAGATCCTCTGTGACCCACCTCCTAGAGTAACAAAAATAAAAACAAAAGCAAACAAGTGGGACCTGATTAAACTTAAAAGCTTTTGCAGAGCAAAGGAAACTACAAGCAAGGTGAAAAGAGAATCCTCAGAGTGGGAGAAAATAATAGCAAATGAAACAACTGACAAAGAATTAATTTCCAAAATATACAAGCAGCTCATACAACTCAATGCCAGAAAAACAAACAACTCAATCAACAAGTGGGAAAAAGACCTAAACAGACATTTCTTCAAAGAAGACATACAGGTGGCTAATAAACACATGAAAAGATGCTCAACATCACTCATTATTAGAGAAATGCAAATCAAAACCTCAATAAATATCACCTCACACTGGTCAGGATGGCCATCATCAAAAAGTCTAAAAACAATAAATGCTGGAGAGGGTGTGGAGAAAAGGGACCACTCTTGCACTGTTGGTGGGAATGTAAACTAATACAGCCACTATGGAAGACAGTATGGAGATTCCTTAAAAAACTAAGAATAAAACCACCATATGATCCAGCAATCCCACTCCTAGGCAAATACCCTGAGGACACCAAAATTGAAAAAGACACATGTATCCCATTGTTCATTGCAGCACTATTTACAGTAGCTAGAATGTGTAAGCAATCTAGATGTCCATTGACAGATGAATGGATAAAGAAATTGTGGTACATATATACAATGGAATATTACTCAGCCATAAAAAGGAACACACTTGAGTCAGTTCTGATGAGGTGGATAAGCCTAGAATACTATTTTACAGCATGAAGCGAGTCAAAAAAGAAATAAATATATTATATTCTAATGTACATACATGGAATCTAGAAAAATGGTACTGAAGAATTTATTTACAAGGCAGCAATGGAAAAACAGTGAAAGTGACAAAGAGATTCAAGGGGTTAGATCTGATAGACAGAGTGCCTGAAGAACTATGGACACAGGTTCATGACACTATACAAGAGGAAGTGATCAAGACCATCCCCAAGAGTAAGAAATGCAAAAAGGCAAAATGGTTGTCTGAGGAGGCCTTACAAATAGCTGTGAAAAGAAGAGAAGCAAAAGGCAATGAAAATAAGAAAGATATACACATTTGAATGCACAGTTCCAAAGAATAGCAAGGAGAGATAAGAAAGCCTTCCTCAGTGATCAATGCAAAGAAATAGAGGAAAACAATAGAAGGAAAATGACTAGAGATCTCTTCAAGAAAATTAGAGATACCAAGGGAACATTTCCTGCAAAGATGGGCACAAAAAAGGACAGAAATGGTATGAAACTAACAGAAGCAGAAGATATTAAGAAGAGGTGGCAAAAATACACAGAAGAACTGTACAAAAAAGATCTTCATGACCAAGATAACCACGATGGCATAATCACTCACCTAGAGCCAGACATCCTGGAATGTGAAGTCAAGTGGGCCTTAGGAAGCATCACTAAGAACAAAGGTAGTGGAGGTAATGGGATTCCAGTTGAGCTCTTTCAAATACTGAAAGATGGTGCTGTGAAAGTGCTGCACTCAATATGTCAGCAAATTCGGAAACTTGGCAGTGGCCACAGGACTGGAAAAGGTCAGTGTTCATACCAATCCCAAAGAAAGGCAATGCCAAAGAATGCTCAAACTACCACACAATTGCACTCATTTCACACACTGGCAAAGTAATGCTCAAAATTCTCCAAGCCAGGCTTCAGCAGTACATGAATTGTGAACTTCCAGATGTTCAAGCTGGATTCAGAAAAGGCAGAGGAACCAGAGATCAAATTTCCAACATCCAGAAATCATTGAAAAAGCAAGAGAGTCCCAGAAAAACATCTACTTCTGCTTTATTGACTATGCCAAAGTCTTTGACTGTGTGGATCACAATAAACTGTGGAAAATTCTGAAATAGATGGGAATACCAGACCACCTGACCTGCCTCCTGACAAATCTGTATGCAGGTCAAGAAGCAACAGTTAGAACCAGACATGGAACTAAAGAATGGTTCCAAATCGGGAAAGGAGTACGTCAAGGCTATATATTGTCACCCTGCTTATTTAACTTATGTGCAGTGTACATCATGTGAAATGCCAGGCTGGATGAAACACAGCTAGAATCAAGATTCCTGGGAGAAATGGCAATAACCTCAGATATGCAGATGAAACCACCCTTATGGCAGAAAGTGAGGAACTTCTAAAGAGCCTCTTGTTGAAAGTGAAAGAGGAGAATGGAAAAGTTGGCTTAAAACTCAACATTCAGAAAACTAATATCATGGCATCCAGTCCCTCACTTCATGGCAAATAGATGGGGACAGGTGGAACAGTGACAGACTTTATTTTGGTGGGGCTCCAAAATCACTGCAGATGGTGACTGCAGTCATGATATTAAAAGATGCTTGATCCTTGGAAGAAAAGTTATAACCAACCTAGACAGCATAATAAAAAGCAGAGACCTTACTTTGCCAACAAAGGTCCATCTAGTCAACGCTATGTTTTTCCAGTAGTCAAATATGAATGTAAGAGTTGGACTGTAAAGAAAGCTGAGCACCAAAGAATTGATGATTTTGAACTGTGGTGCTGGAGAAGACTCTTGAGAGTCCCTTGGATTGCAAGGAGATCCAACCAGTCAATCCTAAAGGAAATCAGCCCTGAATATGCATTGGAAGGACTGATGTTGAAGCTGAAACTCCAATATTTTGGCCACCTAATGCGAAGAACTGACTCATTGGTAAAGACCGTGATGCTGGGAAAGATTGAAGGCGGGAGGAGAAGAGGACGACAGAGGAAGAGATGGTTGGATGGCATCACCGATTTGATGAGTATGAGTTTGAGTAAGCTTAGGGAGTTGGTGATGGACAGGGAAGCCTGACGTGCTGTGGTCCATGGGGTCACAAAGGGTCTGACAGTACTGAGTGACTGAACTGAACTGAGTGGAGAAACACACATAGAGAATAGACTTAAGAACACGGAGAGAGGGGAGGAGAGGGTGAGATGTATGGAAAGAGTGACATGGAAACCTGCATTACCATATTAAAAATAGATACCTAACCAGAATTTGCTGTATGGCTCAGGAAACTCAAACAGGGACTCTGTATCAACCTAGATGGGTGGGATGGTGCGGGAGATGGGAGGGAGGTTCAAAAGGGAGAGAGATTCATTTTGAGGTTTGACAGAAAACAACAAAATTCTGTTAAGCAATTATCCTTCAATAAAAAATTAAAAAGAAAAGAAAAAAGAGCTTCAAAAGAATCCACCACCATTATACATATAGTGCTTTGGTGCAACAATCTGCTCACAAAAATAAACCAAAGTTACCTGAGGAGAACACGAGTCAGGTCAGAAAGCGATCAAATAATAATGCACATGTGTTATAAAAATAAGCAAAGCTGAAATAAATAAAGATGATTTAGAAAAAAAGTGTATTGATTTGTTAAAGCAACAGTAGGAAACTAATACAGAGCCCATGGCCGCTTTTTAATGATTACGTTTATTCCCCTTCTCAGAAACCACCTCCTCTGTGGTGGAGGTGTATGTGAGTATGTGAGTGAGTGAAGTCATGTATGTATGTGAGTGAAGTCATACATTTCTCAAGTGGATAAGCGCTATATTTTATTTTAATTCCAATTTTTTTCTGTCCTGAATTTCACTTTAGGAAAACATATGTGAGGATGGAGATTTAAGCAGTAATTTCTGTAATTAAGTTTGTAAAGAACTATATTTATCTGACTCTTCGTGACTGAAATGCATTTACTTTATTCGCCCTTTTGCTTAATTTAACATTTTAAAAGCCTGTTTCTTTTTGGAACGTGAGCCCTGCGGTCAGGAGTTTGGAGTCATAGATACTTGAGAAATTTACATATCCTCCTTTTCCGTGGGAGGTTCACAGTGAATTTCCCTGTAATGTCTCCTAGGTATGAAAGATTCTGCATTGGTTATTACCACTTCTTCACTGCCTGTTCACCCCTCTGACGATCATCTAATCTGACTTACACTCCTGCTGTTCTGCTGAAATTGTTCTTGTTGCAGTCTTTAAAGAGACCATGATGTCAAGTCCAAATATCATTTTTGTTTGTTTTTTTTTACCCTGATGTTTCTCAGATTTTCAGGAGCAGTGTATTTAACCAATGACTGCTCCCATCTAGTCAAGAATTTATACTATATTTGCATATTTTATCTAAAAAATTAAGTTGACTTATGATACTCTTATAGAACATTATTACTATGAACCTACGTAAAGCTCATCTCTGGCTCTATTTATACTTATTTTCATCTTAATCTCTGAGCCCACCCTCATTCTTATTGCCACAATAATCACCCACTTTAATATATCTGGTGTATGTTCTTGGGTGTATATGTAATTTTGAGAAATATATGTTTGTGTATGCTCTTCAAATATATATAAATTGTATTGTGCAATAGATTCATTCTATACCATTCAGTCTTTTTTCTTTTGACATTTGGTTTTAACATCTGTTCATGGTGTTAAGTATATTTCTAATTCACTGTTTCCAAATGATGCACAATTTTTTTTCTAAGAATTCATCCATTAGTTTTCACTTATTCATTTTCCCTGTAATGGACACCTAGGCGGCCTCCAAATCCTTCTAACAACAAACATAAATATCTTTGTCCTACTTCTTCTAAAACCTGCACACAGGTGTAGCTGGAGTATACATCCAAGAGTGGGATGACTTTGAATAAAGGTAAATACAGATATTTTCACTCAGAGTGGAGTGAATCCATAAATAAATGTGTGAAGAATATAAACATCCAAAATATTGACTTTTCAAATCTATGAACATGTTGCATCTCTATTATATAACTTTACTTTGTCTCAATAGTAACTAGTGGATTTTTTAAGAACTCTAGTAAATAATTAATAGATTATACCTAAATATTAGACAACCTGTATATTAATGTCAGTACTTAATAATTTAATTTTAATTTAATTTTTGAATTTTTGACTGTTACAGAGAAATTAAATTGGAGGGAGTTTCCACTTAACCATCTGTCTCTTGAGAGATGGACAGGCTTCTCTTTCTTTCTTGTAGCCAAAGGAAGGAACACAGTGCATATGCTAAACAAAATTCTGTTGAATAAATAAATAAAGATTTTGGAGGATTATAGGTATTTATGTAGTCAGGAAGCTCACTCCTGAGATTTGCTAGTGCTCCTTCTTATGGCTTAATAATTCTTACCAAAAACTTTCTTTCATGCTAAAACAGAGATAGTCTGACCCAAATGCATAGTGTGAAATGATTTCATGATAAACCATAAGTCTCCACTCTCAATACCAAAGACAAGCATTATTTTCAACACTAAACCCACAAAAGAATGCCATACACAGGAGCTGCATAAAAATCACAGCCTTGTCTACTGACTGTCAAATTCTGTCAAACTGATATTGGGATATTAGAGATTGCCCCAAAGCCAGAAAACACAAAAAGGCAACAATTCTTCAAGTTTAATTCTCTCAACAAAGCACTTTAAAAAAAAACTGTCATAGTCTACACCTGTGTGAAAGTCCAAGAAAAGAACTTTTGATTCCTTTCTTTAAGAACCTGATAACCCATCCAAAATTTTAAGTGTTTTCAATGAACATTTTCACATAATCCAAGACATAGAAAATGCAAACAAGTTGATCATGGGCATTAAAGTGAAACAGTTTCTGTGTGATTATTCAAATCAAATATCTGGCTCTGCTTCTTGGGATGAGGTATCTGCCAACTGTCAAATGTCAAGCTGGATGAGGCTGGAGAAGCGAATAGGAAGAGCATACTGGGAAAGAGGGGTCCTTCTGTTTCTATTGCCACATTTCGGCACCATCCATGCACTGTTGTCAAGAAGCATCAGTGTCTTTTGTCCAATATTCAGTCCAAGCCTGCCATCTGGGCAGTTCAACCCATTTCTGCAGATTAAAGCCCAATGTAGTCAATGTGTCTGTTTGTTTTGGTCATTGCTTAATAAAAAGTTGATTGTTACCCTTATTTCCATAATTCTTGATTTCTACATCAAAATAGAAAGCAATAGTCACTTACTTTCCTTTCAGAGATAATGGGCAAAAGATATCTTTTGGCATTCCATTAGATGGAATACTTCTCTAATGAGAGAAGTGTTTACCTATTCTTTATTAGTGCAAATTCATTTGACTTTGGAGCACATTAATGTGGTGCATTTGCCGGTGGCCTAGTGGTAAAGAATTCACTTGCCAATGCAGGAGATGAAAGAGATTCGGTTTCAATCCCTGGGTCAGGAGGATCCCCTGGAGGAGAAAATGACAACCCGCTCCAGTATGCTTGCCTGGAAAATTCCATGGACAGAGTCGAATGGTGGGCTACAGTCCATGGGGTCTCAAATAGTCAGGCACAACTGAGCATACACACACACACACACACACACACACACACCAATCACTGTTTCATATACAGTGTTTTCTCTGAAAATTTCTAACTCCCAATTTCTGTCAGGACTTTGCTTCAGTAACAAATATGCTGAATGTATGCAAACATGTTTGAATTCAAGCCCATTTTTTAATCTTTTCCAAGACTCAGAGATTTTGTAAAATAAAACTAAAAACAAAGAAAATACACTAAACTTAAATATAAACTTTATGTAAGTGTCTGACAAAGTTTGTACTCATGATCAAAACTGTGATCCAAGAAATAGCATATGGGCTCTTCTGTTTAGTAAATGAGATAGCATGCTATTGAGTAAGCCAAAATGATTATTTCCATTTTAATACAAGCTTCATCACTAAAAGAAGATAGTAAAATCCTCCCCAAATTTTTCAGAATAAAATTTTATCTTTACCAGACACACAGAAAAATCCCTGAAATCCATTATTTCAGATAAAAAATATTTAGTAAGAAAAATGGACTTGCCATTTGAAATGATTCAGAACTTTTCAAATGCCCAAGGAAACAAAATGGTACACAATAAATTATTATAAATTCCAGTGGAAACTTCTTGAGAGGTCTATTATTGCCTTGCAATCCTACAAAAATACTTTTAAAACCATTTTGTTCTTATGATATAGACAAATGTACCAGAAGGCTTTTAATCAAATTATATTAACTAATGACTTCCTAAAGATACAATCTGAAGGCAATGCAGAGGGCTTAATTGATAATTACACAATATGTATAGTATTATATTAGTTTATTACATACTTACATATCATTATTATGTATTCAATATTTATTGAGGGGGAAAGCCAATTTACATGAAAATTTTGGGTACTTTTACTTTCTTGTAAAGTGGCATTTACTCAATGACACTATTGAAAATATAAACACAACTGATAAACTTTTGCCAGACTTATCAAGAAAAAGGGGGAGAGGGCTCAGATCAATAAAATTATAAGTGAAAAAGAAGTTACAACAGACACCAGAGAAAAACAAAGGATCGTAAGAGACTACTACCACAAGTAACTATATGCCAATAAAATGGACAATCTAGAAGAAATGAACAAATTCTTAGGGGTACAGCTTTCCAAAACTGAATAAGAAATAGAAAATATGAACAGACAAATCACAAATACTGAAATTGAATCTGTGATCACAAAACTCCAGGACCAGATGGCTTTACAGGCGAATTCTACCCAACATTTAGAGAAGAATTAACACCCATCCTTCTGAGACTATTCCAAAAAACTGCAGAGGAAGGAACACTCCAAAATCCTTTCTGTGATGCCACCATTGCCCTGATACCAAAACTAGACAAAGATACCGCAAAAAAAGAAAATTATCACTAATGAACATAGACACAAAAGTCCTTAACAGAAGAGTAGCAAACTGAATCTAAGAGTACATTAAAAGGATCATACACCATGGTCAAGTGGGATTTTTGTTGCATTCCCAGGGATGCAAGGATTTTTCAGTATCCCCAAATCAGTCAATGTGATATACCACATCAACAAATTGAAAAGTAAAAACCATATGATCATCTTAATAGATGCAGAAAAAGGTTTTGACAAAATTCAACACCATTTATGATAAGAATTCTACAGAAAGTGGGTACAGAGGCAACATACCTCAACATAATAAAGGCCATACATGACAAACCTACAGCTAACATTATACTCAATGGTAAAAAGCTTAAAACATTTCCTCTAAGATCAAGAATACAAGGATATCCACTCTTGTCACTTTTACTCAACATAGTTTTCTAAGTCCTAGCCACAGAAATCACAGAGGAAAAAGAAATAAAGGAAACTCAAATTGAAAGAAAAAAAACACATTATATATTAACACATATATGTGGAATCTAAAAAAAAATGGTATAGATTATCTTATTTGCAAACAAAAAATAGAGACACAGATGTAGAGAACAAACATGTGGACACCAAGGGAGAAAGAGGAGGTGGTGGGATGAACTGGGAGATAGATATTGATACATATATCTACTATGTATATAATAGATAGCTAATGAGAACCTACTGTATAGCACAAGGAACACTACTCAGTGCTCTGTGGTGATATAAATGGGAAGGAAATCCCCCAAAGAGGAAATATTTATATATACATATGGCTGATTCACTTTGCTATATTGTAGAAACTAACATAACATTGTAAAACAACTATACTCCAATAAAAATTAATTTAAAAATAAGTTGGAAAAGAAAGAATAAAACTGTCACTGTTTGCAGATGACATGGTACCACACACAGAAAATCCTAAAGATGCTACCAGAAAACTATTAGAGCTCATCAATGAATTTGGTATAGTTTCAGAATATAAAATAAATACACATAAATCTGTTGCATTTCTATCCACTTATAACAAAAGATCGGAAAGAGAAATTAAAGAAACAATCCCATTTACCATCACAGCAAAAAGAATAAAATACTGAGGAATAAACCTACATAAGGATGCAGAAGACATGTACTCAGGAAACTATAAGATACTGATGAAAGAAATCAAAGATGACACAAACAGATGGAGAGATATACCTTGTTCCTGGATTGAAAGAATCAGTATTGTCTAAATGACTATACTACTAAAGACAATCTATAGATTCAATGAAATCCCTATCAAATTACCAATGGCATTTTTTGCAGATCTAGAACAAAAACATCTTAAAATTTGAATGAAAGCATGAAAGACATAGAGAACAAACTTATGGTTACTGGTCAGGGAAGCGTGAGGAGTTTAGATTAACATATACACTCTGCTATATTTAAAAGAGATAACCAACAAGGATGTATAGTGTAGCAGAGGGAACTCTGCTCAGTATTCTGTAATAACCTAAATGGGAAAAGAATCTGAAAAAGAATAGATACAAGCATAATTGAATAATTTTGCTGTAATGTGATACTAACACAACATTGCTAATCAACTATACTCCAATACAAGATAAATATTTTTAAAGATAAAAAAATGTTTAAATATAATTTGCTAAATGCTATGCACTTACACATATTCAATAATTATTTTTATGTCTTTACATTATGAAAACCCCAAGAAGATTTGCTCATCTCATTTCAGATATTGTTTCATCTTCTTTATACTGATGTTATTCTCAAACACATTTGTGAACCCACTGGGAAGGGCTGAAGTAGGGCAGGAAGAGAACATAAACTTCTGGTCTTGAAGATAGTTCCTAGAACAGATAGCCTTGGTGCCAAAAGGGCCCCAAGAATAGGGTAGAGGAGTCTGGCACTGCAGATCAAAGTAGGTGCTATTCTAGATTTGGATTAGTAAAAGAAGAGTCTAAGCCTGATGGAGGATGACAGTAATCAGCTGAACATAAACATAAGACAAATTCCAAGAGCAAGATACATGTAGTCAATAAGGAAATTAAGAACCAGAAAATTCTAGATCAGTAGGCAAAGTAGTGGGTATAGTGCAAAGAGGCTCAGATAGGACTCCTACCACTCCTAGTATGGACACTGGACATAATTTCAGATGACTATTTGTGTTCACGACATAATCTACATTTGTGGTCTATTGTTTCTAGATTGACATGCTACTTAAGTAATTATATAATATTTTGAATAGTCTAGTTTTTTCATATATATCTTTTAGTAATACAAAAGGAAGCTGGAAGAAAGGTAATACTGTTCAGTCAGCCATGTATGTTCAATGTCTCATAGAAAAATATTAATATATGATAGCTAATTTGCCCTAAGATTTTTTCTTTTAAATTATTTTTCCATTCATGTTTCTCCAAATTTTTCTCACTAGTACATATAATGGGGATATGCTTGAGTTAAAATTATATACTTTATATTAGATAGATATTATATACAATATTTTGTAAATCATTCATTTACTTTTTCTTCAAGCTCAGAAGTGACAAAAGTTCAAAGTCATGTCCATACATCTTTGAACTTAAGATAGCTGTATAAATATTGTCTCTCAATGTTCTTTTCCTGCTTGCAAACAAATAGTATTAATTAAACACAATCTTAATATTACTGAATTTTACACAAATCATAAGAGTCTCAAAATTGTGAACAGATCGGACATTTCTGAGTGCAAGATACCTGTCTTCTAACCTAGCTGTCTATCTGAAAAATATCTCAAAGACTTTCTTGGAAATCTGTTTGATACTTTTCAGGCCTCACTTAAAAATATACATACTGTTTTTTAAGAACTGGGCTTTGTTTTTGTGACTTAGACTGATTTTCTTATGTTTTGTTTTCAGTGGATAAGCATAAATTTTAGGCATCCCCACATGGGTGATCCTTTTTATTTGCCTACTGATCAATTGTCAGGGATGTGGAATAGATAAAAGGTGCTTTTCTTCTCCCAGAGCCTGTAATGTAATCATTCTAGCATGAGAATGTAAACTTGGGACTTCTGAAGTGAGCTATCCAGGGCAGTCCTACTCAGCTGTTTCCAGCATGAAAGTTATCATTGAAAGAATCTTATTACAGAAACAATTACTGAATAACCCAGTCTGTTGATTTCTCAGGTTCAGAGTTAGCTCTCCTTAGACAACCAGATGGTATTTCTTCCCATTACCTAAACATTTTTCTGGAACAGTTCAAGTCAGAACTGATCTTTCTCAAGAAAACATAGAAAGCAAGTTTCCTGGACAACAAATATACCTAATCAGTCTCCCTTGTTAATAAGTACCTTGCAGTGAGAAGGAAATGGCAACCCACTCCAGTGTTCTTGCCTGGAGAATCCCAGGGCTGGGGAAGCTTGGTGGGCTGCCGTCTATGGGGTCGCATAGAGTCGGACACGATTGAAGTGACTTAGCAGCAGCAGCAGCAATGTTCTTCTAAGAATTAAAAATGATCCATGTAACACAGCATAGTCTTTACAGAGAAGTATTTAATAAACTGTAGCTATGATTATTTTTAGTCTGATAAGAATCTTAAGTCAGCTTTACCTTTCCTTTCAAAAGTTTATGTTTCTTGGCTTATACTTATGTCCTAAAACGATTCCAGGCACAACATGCCTTTATTTCTGTTGTGCTGTTTGCTTTTGGTTTAGTCCAATCAAAGAATTTAAGTACCCATGTGTCTAGTTTTTAAGTACCAATATTTCCAGTAAAAATGTTATAATTAAGGAAGGAAATAAGATATGGTACCAAAAAGTGTTTTATAAACCAATAAAATTAAAGTTTATAAAACAACAAAAATGTGAGAATTTCCAAGAAGACAATAGTAAACAAGAATAATAGGCAAAGAAGTGGCCTAGAAAACATTAACAGTTAATTTTCAAAAAGTAGTGTAGTCATGACATCACGGAGCTGGCATAGGAATTCAAATACATTACCAACGGAACAGAATTAAATCTGTAAATAGGTTAAAGTGGTTAAAGTAGAAATATCAATAACCTCAGATATGCAGATGACACCACCCTTATGGCAGAAAGTGAAGAGGAACTAAAAAGTCTTTTGATGAAAGTGAAAGTGGAGAGTCAAAAAGTTGGCTTAAAGCTCAACATTCAGAAAATGAAGATCACGGCATTCAGTACCATCACTTCATGGGAAATAGATGGGGAAACAGTGGACACAGTGTCAGACTTTATTTTTCTGTGCTCCAAAATCACTGCAGATGGTGACTGCAGCCATGAAATTAAAAGACGCTTACTCCTTGGAAGGAAAGTTATGACCAACCTAGATAGCATATTGAAAAGCAGAGGCATTACTTTGCCAACTAAGGTCCGTCTAGTCAAGGCTATGGTTTTTCCAGTGGTCATGTATGGATGTGAGAGTTGGACTGTGAAGAAAGCTGAACACTGAAGAATTGATGCTTTTGAACTGTGATGTTGGAGAAGACTCTTTAGAGTCCCTTGGACTGCCAGGAGATCCAACCAGTCCATTCTGAAGGAGATCAGCCCTGGGATTTCTTTGGAAGCAATGATGCTAAAGCTGAAACTCCAGTATTTTGGCCACCTCATGTGAAGAGTTGACTCATTGGAAAAGACTCTGATGCTGGGAGGGATTGAGGACAGGAGAAGGGGATGACAGAGGATGAGATACCTGGGTGGCATCACTGACTTGATGGATGTGAGTCTGAGTGAACTCCGGGAGTTGGTGATGGACAGGGAGGCCTGGCCTGCTGCGATTCATGGGGTCGCAAAGAGCTGAACACGACTGAGTGACTGAACTGAACTGAAGAATGTAATAAGGTTCATGGAGTAAAGGCACAATATTTAATAAAATTTGCTAAGCACAATTTAAGTTGGAAAATTTGATCAAATTCTACTGTATATTATAAAGAGAAATAATTTCTTCATGGATTAAAAATATATATGTTAAGAAAGTAAAAAATACTTGAAGAAAATATAAAAATTAAAAATATGAGATTATTAATTCACACAACCTTAAAAAACCATTAAAGAAAAAATGTACACATTTACTTACATAAATATGAAAACTTAATTGGCAAAAATCATAACAAAATCAAAAGATGACTGGTAGATCAGGAGAAAATGACTGCAAGCAATTGCTAAAGAATTAATCTCCCTAATGTATAGAGTGCTCCTATAAATCACTAAACGAGGTAGTTTGGGTTTGTTTTGTTATTTTTTTAAGGTAAAGGAAATAAACAGGTATTTCACTGAAATAAGTATAGACTGAAATATATTAAAAATTATTTTCTTTCTCAGGAAAATAAAATTAAAATACTACATCCATTGTATTGGCAAAATAAATAGTAGTAGCATACAATGTTGCTAGAGCTGCGGTTACTACTAGAAATGCGAATGACTATGAGACTTTTTTTTAAGTAATGCAGCATTTAAATAATTATTAACTCAGTGTCTAAATAATTAGTACTTAAAATATGTATAGTATTTTAACTACCTCTTCCATTTCTTAGCTTTTGTCAAATAGGAATAGAATTATTAGAATTAAAAGATAAATGTTTCAGGATACTTATTATAACATTGCTAGTAACAAACTTGAATTTAGAAACAATCTGAATTTTCCTCCAAACTGTAATGATTAAATGGTACATCTATTGATTCTTGGTGTGAACATAACATTGAATATTATGCAAAAACTAACAGAAATGAAGCTGACATATGTATTGCTTTGGAGGATATTTAAAATATATTGTTAGGTTCCAAAAGCAAGTTACAGAATATAAATGGCAGAGAGGATAAACTGGGAGTTGGGGATTAACATATATACATTCCTGTATATAAAAGAGATAACCAAGGGCCAACTATATAGCACAGGGAACTATACTGAATATTCTGTGATAAACTGTAGGGGAAAAGAATCTGAAAAAATATGTATATAAATATATATATGTATAACTGAATCACTGCTGTACACTTGAAATTAATACAGTATAAATCAACTATACTTCAATTTAAAAGGAATATAAATGTATTATGTATTCAAAATATGTGCACAGTAATCTTACAAAATATGAACATAATGTTTGGAAATGTATGAGGGTTCACTAATCAAATACCTATCAGTGATAATATTTGATACTGGAAAAAGGAAAGAAAACCATTGATTTTATTTTAAGATACATTGATTTATTCTCAATTGTCACGGTGAACAATTCTTTTTAAAACTTCGATCACTGAGAAAAAGACAACTAAATATTTTCAGTTTTTAATTTCATAAGTGATCAAAATTATTTGGCTAGCATACTTACCATATTGATAATTATGAAAAATAATTGAAAAAAATCCAAAGTGGACCTGTCCAGTTCAAATCTGTGTGTTCAAGGGTTAACTGTACATCAAATCAAGTCACTACTCTTAAAAGAACTCCTTGGACAATATGTCTTCAAAATAATTGCATACTTTACCATCAGCTACAAAGCCCATCATAATCTGCTTCTTGTTTAAACCTCTGGTGGCATCTCTCAAACCCATTTACCTAGTCCAGAGTTAATATGGTTTCATTTCTGTTCCTCAGGTGTGTCAAGTTCTTTCTTAGATTAAGGCAGTTCCGTTTACTATTTCACATACCTGGAACTCTTTTTCTTTCACTCTTCTCATAACTGGCACTTTTTAACTCTGCAGGTCTTAGAATATAATTTATTTCCACATAGCTCTAGACATCGGAAGTTTGAAACAGATTTCTCTGGGCTAACATCAAGGGGCCAGGAAGCTTACACTTCTGGAGACTTGAACAAAGTCTACTCACTAGCTTTTTCCAGCTTCTAAATGCTGCCTGCATTGTTTGGTTCCTATCCCGTTCTTCCACCTTCAAACCTAGCAGATAAACAGATCCCAACTTCTCTAGAGTTTCCCTGGTAGCTCAGACAGTAAAGAATCTACCTTCAATGCAGGAAACCTGGGTTCGATCCCTGGGTTGGGAAGATCCTCTGGAGGAGGGCATGGAAACCACTCCATATTTTTGCCTGAAGAATCCCATGGACAGAGGAGCCTGATGGGCTATAGTCAATGAGGTCGCAAAGAATCAGACATGACTGAGAGACTAAGCCTGCACACAGGCAACCTCTTTCTAACTTTGACCCTCCTGCTTCCTCTCATAAGGACACTTTTGATTACAGTGGGCCCATCCAGATTATCTGGGATAATCTCTCATTTTGTGATCCTTAATTTAATCACATCTGCAAAGTCCTTTTCCCAAATAAGGTAACATTTTTATAGGTTCTGGAGACTAGGAAGCGAGCAAACTCTGGGGACCGCTGTCCTGCCTACCACGTACTTGACCACCAGCCTTATTTTCTGACCTCTCTAATCATCCATAAAACCAACCAGTATACTTTTATTTCAGATATTGAATTTTCTCTGCTAATATTCTGTTTATCTTTTCCTTTAAATCCTTGAACAGTTTTTAAGAGCTGCTTTAAAATGCTAGTCTGCTAATTTCAATGTCTTGACCATCTTGGGGCAAGGCTGACAGATTATTTCTCTTATCTATGAGTCACACACAACTGTACATTTATAACATGTTTAGAAATTCTGAGTTATTTTATCTTCCTCTGAAGAGCGTGGCATGTGTTCCAGCAGAGAGCAAAATTAGACCAATTATATTGAACTTGAGGAGTGTCACTCTAACACGTTGTTAAGATGAGAGTATATGGATTTTACCCATATTACTTCTTGCTTGCATATAGGTTTTCTTCTTAAAATGGAACCTTTCTGATATTTCAATAGACAGTCTGAGGTTTTTGTCTCATCTCTAACTTGGTAAGACTGAAATTCCAATCCTTTTTTCCCTGGCAGTGGGAAGCAGTTGAAATCTCTACCCTGCTTTTTCTAATTTCCAGCGATCCTTTTTTTTTTTTGGCTTCTCTAATTATTCCTTGGTTGTGCTCAGTTCAGAGGACAATTAAGGAATCTGGAGGCAGTTTATATGTAGATATGGCATCCTTCCTGTTTTGACTCTTTCCCTTCTTAGATCAATCCCTGTTCAAGTCTCTAGCTGTTCTGGCAGTCCCAACTTCCATCTTTTAACACTTTGTAGTACTCTGTTACTGTGATGGCCCCTAATGAACTATATTCCCCATTATTCCAGCAATGTATAATTCATTCCTCTTTTTTCTAAACTGGTCCTCTGAATGCTTTGACCAATAGAATGTGGAGTAAGTGTTATTTTACTATCTCAAAGTCCAGGATTTAAGAAAGTGTGCCAAGTTCTACTTCACTTTGGAGCATGTCAGTTACCATGTGAGAGAGGTCAACTACTCTGAGGCTGTCTTACTGTGATATGACCACCCACCCAGATGGAAGGGTGACATGGAGAAGAAACAAGATGCCAGATCAACAGCTCTAGCTGAGCTCCCAGCTGAGAATGAGCACTAACTTGACAGTCATGTAAATGAGGCAGACCCTTGAGTCCTAGTAGAGTTTTCCCAGGTGATACTACTTGGAGCAAAGATAATCTGGCTCCACAAAGCCTTCCCCAACTTGTAGAATTTATTTTCCCCTAAGTATTTTCATTAAAAAAACATTTTTTCATATAAAAATAAATACACTCACTCTTTTAAAATATCAAACACTGACATGGCGGTGGTGGTTTAGTCACCCAGTCGTGTCTGACTCTTGCAACCCCATGGACTGCAGCCCACCAGGCTCCCCTGTCCATGGGACTTTCCAGGTAAGAATACTGGAGTGGCTTGCTATTTCCTCCTCCAGGGGAATCTTCTCAACCCAGGTTTTGAACGTGTGTCTCCTGCATTGCAGGCAAATTGCTTACTGCTGAGCCACCAGGGAAGCCCAACATTGATACACACACACACACACACACACACATATAAATTAAAATTACTCATATGCTGGTCACACATAACTATTTCTCTTCCAAAATTAATTTCTAATGAGATCTGGATTGTTGTATATACTTTCAAATGATTTTACATATGTATATACATTCATATAAACACATATGTGTGTCTATATATATTTATATATTTGCTTGTAAAATAAGTCAAATTATTGTAAATAAAACAGATTAAAAAATACTATTTGTCTTCTTTATATTTTATATACATATAACATATGTATCATTTTTACACATTTATCAACATAAATGCAATTACCTTAAATGTTGCATTATTTTATGTTACACTCTGTATTAAGAATGTACCAGAATTTAACTGAGTGACTTTCACTTTACTTCAATACCACTCTATTTAAAATCCTTGTATGGATATGTATACACACACAGCCACACACATATTTAGGCATATATTTCTTTATAATAGATTCTTTTAAGTGGACCTCTTGAGTAAAGAGATTTTAATCTTTTAAGATTTAATGAGGTATTTTAAGTTGCTTTTCATAAGACACTCATGTGTAAAAGACTTAAATGTCTCAAATCCTTATTAACACTTGTGCTTGTGCTCAGTTGCTTCAGTTGTGCCCAACTCCTTGCAACCCCAGGGAACGTACCTGTCAGGCTCCACCAGGCAAAAATACTGGAGTGGGTGACCATGCCGTCCTCCAGGGGATCTTCCCAACCCAGGGACTGAGCCTGCATCTCCTGTGTCTCCTGCATTGCAGGCAGATTCTTTACTAGCTGAGCCATCAGGGGCTAGATCCTGTGAATCTTAAATGTATTTTTGTCAACATTATCAGCAAAATTGATATCTGCCATTTCAGTTTGTATATGCCTGATGAGTGGGTTATGCATTTTATGCATTTCATTGTCCCTGTATAATTCCTTTTGTCACTCAGTGACACTCGAATTTTGTCTAATTTTTAAATCGTGATTACAATTTTACTATTAACTTTTAAGAGATTTCAGACAAATTATGTATCACAATTATTTGCCTCATATGTTTTTCCAGCATTTTCTCAAATTATGTTGCTTTTTGTTGATGGTGTTTACCCTATAGCATTTTAAAAGTTTTATATAATCAAGTGAAAGTTGCTCAGTCGTGTCTGACTTTTAGTGACCCCAAGGACTATGCAGTCCATGGAAATCTCCAGGCCAGAATACTGGAGTGGGTAGCCTTTTCCTTCTCCAGGGGATCTTCCCAACACAGGGATTGAACCCAGGTATTGAACCCAAGTCTCCTGCACTGCAAGTGGATTCTTTACCAGCTGAACCACAAGGGAAGCCCTTATATAATCAATGTTACTATCATCTCTGCCCCAATTAGTACATCATTGCAGTTGAAATGTACCTTCCAGGTTCAAAGTTATGAGAAATAAACACTACCTCTTGATGGGTGGTGTTAAGCTTCCACAACAAAGTGTGGGGCCAGAAATATTACTCTGGATTTTTTTGGAAAAGACAATCTGTCATAGGTTACATTTTAAAAACTGCTTCTAATAAATAGGTAAGTAGGCAGACAGACAGACAAATAGATACATAAAGACGGATATTGGAAGGGAATTTAAGATAATATTGCCTCTGAATTTTGCAGATATTGCTTTAGTGCTTTCTCAGTTCAGTTCTTGCTGAGGGAAAATCTGATGCCGCTTTGATGATTTCCCCTTTGTAGATAACCTAGGTTGTCTCTGTGTGTTTGTTTGCATTCTTGTTTTTTTTCTTGCAGCATCATTTTTTTCATAATTGTAATATTATCTTCTTTATTTTGATGTTTCACCATATTGAGTCTATTCATCTGATTTTTTAAAATTAATTTATTTTTTATTGAAGAATAATTGCTTTACTGATTTTTTATTGTGTCTTGGTGACACTTTCAACCTGAAGACATGTTTTCCTCCAAAGCATTTTACTCCTCTCTTTCCTTGTTCCTATCTTTTGGAATGACAATGGCAGTTCTAAATCTATAAGTGTGTCTTCATCTTCCTCTTTGTGCTTTCATTTTGCATACTGTGGTATATATCTTCCATTTAACATCAAAATTTTGTTCTTTTAAAAAGTGCTCTGCATAAAAATGTGAACCTGCAGGTTGACATTAGCTTTTAGTAACCTCCTTAAGCACCCATAAAAACTAACATACTCATTCCTCTGCTGATACAGTGCATACTTTAAAGTATTTACACGTGGTTCTGATCAGCTGCTGAATTATAATTCAAGATCTTCTATACTTTATGTTGCTGAAAATGCTGTATTTCAGTTTGTGTGTGTGTGTGTATTGTCGCTTCAGTTGTATCTAACTCTTTGCGACCCTATGAACTGTAGCCCACCAGGCTCCTCTGTCCATGGGAGTTTCCAGACAAGAATACTGGAGTGGGTTGCCATGCCCTCCTCCAGGGGATCTTCCTGCACAGGGATTGAACCTGTGTCTCTTATGTCTCCTGCACTGGCAGGCAGGTTCTTTACCACTATACTGTGCTTAGTTACTGTTGTGTCCAACTCTGCGACCTCATGGACTATAGCCCACCAGGTTCCTCAGTCTATGGGTATTCTCTAGGAAAGGATACTGGACTGAGTTGCCATGCCCTCCTCCAGGGGATCTTCCCAACCCAGGGATTGAACCCAGCTCTTCCACATTGCAGGAGGATTCTTTACTGACTGATCCACCAGGGAAGCCCAAGAACACTGGAACGGGTAGCCTATGCCTTCTTCAGGGGATCTTCCTGACCCAGGAATCAAACTGGGGTCTCTTGCATTGCAGGTGCTTCTTTACCAGCGGAGCTACCTTTACCACTAGCCCCACCTATTAATAAATATAACTTTTTTACTGTATAAACGCCAGCCAAAATAATACATTCTATGAAGTTTGGATATTAGAGAAACATTCTGTCTGTTATGGTTCTAATTCCTTAGCATAATCTTTCAACTAATGTTATCTTCTGTTTTGACCATTATCAGAGGTTTTCACTCCATTATTCTTGCCTGGAGAATTCCATGGGCTATATAGTCCATGGGGTTGCCAAGGGTTGGATACCACTGAGTGACTTTCACTTTCACTTTGACAATTTGGTTATGTTTTCCACAACCAAATTTTATATTTTGATCACTGCTTCTCATTTCTTTTTTTTTTTTTTTGTTTTTTGTTTTTGGGAATGGTTTTTTTTTTTTTTTAATTTTATTTTATTTTTAAACTTTACATAACTGTATTAGATTTGCCAAATATCAAAATGAATCCGCCACAGGTATACATGTGTTTCTTATCTTAGCTTACTGTTATTCTTGCTAATGAATGTTGTTAATGAACACAGCCTTGCTCCATCTTTTGAAAGTTACTGCTTATATTTATGTTGTCGTTTTCTATTTTCCCTTTTAATTCTGTTCAATGGGAGCTATTTATTGTATTTATTCATTTGGTCCCTTTCTTTCATGGTGTTATTTTTTCTCAAAAGGTAGGTGATTTTAGATGAGCTGTTCTTATTTTCTGTTGAGATTCTAATTTGAACTGGCATTTCTTCAAGCCAAGACAGAATTTTATTTTATCTTTTAAGAACCTTTATCCTGCTTATAGTCTTTGTTGCAGTTTATTCAGGTCTGGTTTTTCTGTCAACTCAATTCCATCTATTTTCTATCTTATAGGAATTCATCAAAATCTCTGGCTTACTCGGTATTTATATCAAGAGAGACAGAAAGTACTCTGCTTAAATATATTTCACTTTATAATTCTTGAAAACTTTTCAAAAATTAAACACATACTTTCATGCAGATGCAATATGCTGTTTTGGCCCAGTTACCACCTATTTTTCAACCTGCTTCTATAATTGTTAATATAAGTTTTATGTATTTTCATTACACTAATATAGTTCTGATGCCCAGTTCCCATGTGTGGATTTTTTTTCTCACATTGCCAAACAATTTTAGTACCATCTGAGTGTACGTGTGTGCTCAGTTGCTTCAGTCATGTCCAGCTTTTTGCAACTCTATGGGCTATAGCCTGTCAGGCTCCTGTGTGCATGGGATTTCCCAGGCAAGAATACTAGAATAGGTTGCCATGCTTTCCTCCAAAGGATCTTTCTGACTCAGGGATCAAACCTTTGCATCCTGCATTATAGATGGATTCTTTACCCATTCATCCACCAAGGAAGCCAATTGAAGTCAATTCTGACACCATCTGCCTGGAGAGAGCATCAAATCTCATAGGTTAGGGGCTCAATCCTACAAGATGTCTCCTGCCCTTCAGGTGCCAATTGCCAATTCCAAGTCCAGGTTTTTGCTTGTCCTCTGACCAACCAGCTATAAACTGGAGCTTATAAAATGACTCTCTCCTTGGTTTTCACTAATTTGCCAGTGCAGCTCACAAAACTCCAAAGCATTTACTTACTATATGACTGGTTTTATAACACAAAGTATGTAACTAAAACAGCCAGATGGAAGAGATGCATAGGGCAAGACATGGGAAAAAGGGAGTTTCCTTGCTTCTGAGAGAAACATGTTCTCCAAATCACCATTACCAACCATGATTTTAGGAGCTCTATGCCAAGAATGGGGATGAATACTAAATGTATATTTAATATAATTTATATGTATTTATTATATGTAACAATATATTATAAATCATAATATCACAACTAATAGTTACTTTTTGAAATTATACATCCATATTAATAATATGATGATTGAAGGGTGGTACTGTTGCAGTATTACTGGCCACAGATGGTGATTTTTAATTCAAATGCAATCATTTTTTTAACTGAAAGAACTGGATGCCACTTGACATTTTTTGTATTTCCAGTATTTCCAATATTGTTCTTATTTGTAAAATATAGATGCAATCCATGATAGAGATCCAGCCCTGTCTTCCTTAAATCAAATATTAATTTGATTTAATGCATGCCCAATGAAATGACAAGACTGAAATTCTACTACAGTGTACATTATTTTATTCTTGTTAAAATTAAACCTCTTTGAAGAAAAAGATCTTTTAAAATTTTTATATGCACCTTCTATTTCCTGGATGAGGTATTTAGAGTTCATCAAACAGTTAACATTTTCATGTGTTCTGATGCTTGTGCCTGGGACGATTCCTCTGCTTAGAGTTCTCACACTCTTCCTTTGTTCACTGACTCATGTTCTTCTTCAAGATCCAGTTAAAGCTGCACCCTCTTATGAAACAGATCCTCTATAGTCCAACCGCCCCCAACTGTGCAACATGCAACTTAGATGTGCTGTATTCTCGCGAGAGCATAGGACTATCATGTCATTTATTGCACTGCATTAAGGGTCTCCCACCTGTGCCTAAGAGCACCTTAAAGTGTAGATCTTTGTATCTCTGATGCCTGCTGCTACTGCTGCTGCTGCTAAGTCGCTTCAGTTGTGTCTGACTCTGTGCAACCCCATAGACGGCAGCCCACCAGGCTCCCCCATCCCTGGGATTCTCAAGGCAAGAACACTGGAGTGGGTTGCCGTTTCCTTTTCCAATGCATGGAAGTGAAAAGTGAAAGTGAAGTCGCTCAGTCGTATCCGACTCTTAGCAACCCCATGGACTGAAGCCTACCAGGCTCCTCCATCCATGGTATTTTCCAGGCAAGAGTACTGGAGTGGGGTGCCATTGCCTTCTCCGGCTCCAATGCCTAGTTTGTGACAAAAACTCAGAAACACCTATCTCCTAAGCTAGTTTATTAGCACCTTGAGAGCAGGGACACTGGCTCTTTTGTCTTTGCTTTCCTGACATAGTAGCAATTATTTGTACCATGCCATCACTCTTGTAAGTGATAACCTGTACATATATATATATATATAATTAATTTAATCAGTACAACAAATCCTTGAGATGGCTAATATTATCCCATACATTTTTAAGAGAAAGAAAATGAAGGCACAGAGAGATTAAGTCAAGTCTCCAAGGTCACACAGCTAGTCAGTGTCAGAACAAATATTCAAACCCAAGGAGTTCAGTTCCAGAGTTTATACACTTAATACTGTGCTTGAACAAGCTTGATAACACTGATTTGATGAATATGCATCAGAAGAGTGTAAAGCATACTGTGAATTCTCAGCTTTCCCAGTTTCTAAGGGACATTGCCTATTATAACAACTTGCATTTATAAAAGTGAACAGGATAAAGACACAATTTATTCAAAGTTCTGCAGCAATTTTCCTATGATATTTAATAACTTGTAAACAAGCATTTTAAAACAATTTTAAATTAAATTTAAGAAAAGTCTGCAACATGTGCTGCTTATTGGGAGTAAATTTCACCAAGTCACTATCTTTCTAAATCAATGTAAATAATCTAAAACTTACATTTAGATAGATAGTATCTTAGTATAAAGGAATCTAGTTCATGTACTTTCAGATGTTTTCTTAAATTTCAAGGGTAAGATCCACTTATTCTTTGAATAAATAGATATAAATAATCAAATAGAGATTAAGATTCAAGCATCAACTTATTTTATACTTCATTGAAAGAAATTTTTTTCTTAACCCTCTAGATAAATGCAGAATACATAAATTTAAAAAATGTTCTGTTAAAATCTCCATATTTATGAATATTTGAGACTCATTTCTATACGTGTTTTCAACCATGTCTTGTTTGAGAGCAACAATTGGAGAAAAACATGTCTTCTTTATTCTGACAAACATTCTATAGAATAAGCTTTTAAAAAACTGATGATTTAAATAAATGTTAATTCACTTTTCTTGCATCAGAAATAAACTCATTAACTCAATAAACCAACACTTGCAAAAATCACACCCTACAACACACACTCACACACAAAGTTAAGTATGGGTTTGTCTGCATACTGAGGTATTTTATTCTAGCCGTCCTAACTCTCTGTGCATGGAAGTAATAATATTACATATCCCTAGGTTTATTTCACTTTGTTTTTTTCTCTTCTCAAGCATTGTCGTAAAAATAAATGAATATTGTTCCACTGTGCATGCTTTTTACACTCCTCATGATGAGAATGGATTCGTGATAACCCATTTATTTTCTTTTCTTCTAACAATCTTTGCAGCAAGAATGAGATGCCTGGATTTTAATGCCTAATATGATCTTTGGAAGACTATAAACTTTTAATAGACTTTTAACATAAAGTGAGGGAAAGGGTAAATAGCAGGGAAGTCTGTGGTTGGTTCCAGGAAATTCTGATTAACATCCTTCTGATTGTGGTGAGACCACCCTGAATATGTTCTGAAAACAATTGGTTCATTTTATGACTAAATAAATCATAATTGAACTTACCAACTTCCAATCAAATAAAAATCTACATGTAGAAGAAGGGGCAGAAGAACATACATTTCTTTATGGGAGAAAGCTTCTAGGACATGTCTCATTTTATTTGCTCTCTGCACTATATATTCCTGTTAATTTCATGTGATTATCACAACAGGTTTGGATGACAGAGGTTTTCTTTTGAGACTTGCCCTCTCTGCGAATTGCTGTTGGATAACTACAAATTAACAGAAAATCAGAAATATTCAACATTGCTTCTAAAATCTCAAGGGTAAAATACTGCCTAATTTCAGTGGTATACAAGCACAAAATTTAAAGCCTCCTTGGAAGGAAAAATCCCTTCTTCAAGATCACATTCAGCAATGTTTACTATGTGATTAGAAATTTTGTTTCTATTTCAAAAACTTTTAAAATAAAATTTAAGTATTATGATGCTCATAGCTTTTTAAAATGTCAGCCTTTCAAGGCCAGAATGTAACAAAAATGCAAGTGTACTTCATAACCAAAAAAAATAAATAAATAAAAGAGCTTAGGTACTGACAAAGTGCAAAATGCTCATATATATTTTTAAATTTTCTTTTATTGATTCCTTTTAAAAATATAAAATGAATTTTTATGACTAAAAAGAAAATAAATGACATAATCTCTTGGAGTGATAAAACACTGCAAATGATTCTTCCAAAATTGCATCGCCCTTTAAATGGATTGGAGAAGAAAAGAAAACCGTTAAAAAAAAATTAGTTGGTACTGCTACAATATACACAACCCCCTGAGCTTTGCCTTTTAAATCAGCACTCTGCTGTTAAATAATAAAAGAAAAGTCCCATTATTTTCCCAGCTTCCCTTTGCTTGAAGTGATTGATGTAGAATTTTACTGCCATCCAATGGCAGTTGCCTAATATAGCTCAAGTAAATGTCTAAAGCTTTTTGATCAAATTGCAGTCTGGGGAATTTAACTTATGTAGTACACTTGGAACTTACATCAATATATCTGTTTGTTACACAGTGAGAAAGAAATATGACTACAGTTTCAATTTATTGTGCATTCTCCAAATTCAATTTAACAGTGAATTACTAATATTGCTGAACATAATTACCTAAATGAATAAATCAACCTAGGCTACTCACTAGAGAGAACATTAGAGCATAATATTAATTTTTACATGCACCTCATCATATTAGTTTAAAAGGTTTCTTTTTGCATTTAACAATCTTTTCCTACCAGGCAAAATGGCCTTTATTAAAAGACTATTCTCAGCTTTACTTCTGTTATTTGGAAGTCATTTGAATCTTTTTAGCTGCTACTGTACATCATATAATTTCTGATTAACATTAAATTGCATACTGTTTTAATTATAATCTCCATTCCTAAATGATTGCGTATTTAGATCATTTCTCAAAAAGGCAAAATAAAAATTATGTCTGATTGATATGAATGAGTTTGTGCTTTAAATATTCAAGCTTAGTTATTTAAAATTCCCAATTTGAGATAGAAGAGTTGGTGGGTAATAAACCAATTTTATTTTTAACATTAACTAAAACATACTACATTTTATATCATAGGTAAATTGTTATTACAAATGGATATTATAATAAAATTTGAATAGTATTTTATAATTTATTTGTATATGAATGATCCTTTGCTAAAATATAAAAAGTTTAATTCAGTGATTATTTTAAATATAAGACAAATTCAGATAAATATCTAGCTCATTAGTTAAAAAGTCTTGCCAATATTTTTATTCAACTGAATGTTTTAAAGTTTCTGTGTGCGTGCATGTGTGTGTGCAAGTGTTTGTATAAAAACAGCCCCAGGCTTTAAATATGTTTTGCTACTCTTGAACATCTGAGACCAATAATTCAATGGAACTGAAACACAATAACTTATTTATTTTAAGTGATTTTGCATTAGAGCACTTAATTCCAACTTTTCTTTCTGTTAAAACCTCACAAGGTTATTGTTTCTCTAAAAGATTTCCAAGTTAAATCCAAAACATTTTTAGAAAAATCCAGGCAGACTTCATGCTGAGAAAGATATTTTTAAGGAGCTTAAAACAATTTGAGGAATCTTGGACGCAATGAGATAAACTGAAGGGCATTTTCTGGTATTAGATGAAATTTGAAGATTCGGTGTTTCCGCAATAGAGGAA
The DNA here is from genome assembly GCF_019923935.1 of Bubalus bubalis. Classification (NCBI taxonomy): domain Eukaryota; kingdom Metazoa; phylum Chordata; class Mammalia; order Artiodactyla; family Bovidae; genus Bubalus; species Bubalus bubalis. Next base: position 166,627,504 of record NC_059157.1, read on the forward strand.
GTGTGCCTCTTTATGCGCTGGGAAACATAACATTATAATATCTGATTTGTAGAGGTATCGCAAAGTTACAAACTAAAAAAAAGTTGTGACTTTGACAGATACGGACAATGAAGAAATATTAGGATAGTAGATACTGAAAAGCAATTATTGTTTTCAAATATTCCATTTCTCTATTGGGTTTGATTTTTATTTTACAAATATAATAATTATACCATCATTTAAATCCTCCTTTCCAATATAAAGTTTTTGGTCTGGCAGCTAGAGATCTCAGTTTTAATTATGTCCATAAAGAGAATCTAAAGTTCACTCTACCTCAGCCGCATTATTTACGAGATTTACCTTAAAGATAGTATTATCTACAAAATCAGTGTATTCAGACATTTTAAGAAGTTTGAATAAATTTACACTAATTCTCATAAAAGTTCCATTCTACCTATATTATATATATATATATATATATATGTATGTATGTATACCTGCATACAAATACATTTCTAGACTATAAAACATTACCTTCAGAAATTTTTATATTTGGCTTCACCCCCATTACTAAATTATAGAAAGTTGTGACTGTTTTAAATTCACAAATTACAGATTCATTTAGTTCATATTACTCTATGGATTATAACTGAAGGGTCTCTTCCTTTGCTACCAAATGATCACCCTGTTTAATAAGCACAAGTTAGCAATTTTTTCTCCACCTGCCTGCATGTTTAAGCAATTAAACCAAAGCATAAACAGCATCTGCAGTTTTACTACTTAAAACTCATTTGTGAATAGGAACATTTCCACTGATATGATTTCTATTTCTCTGCCTATCATTTTGTCATCCAATGCAACAAATAAGTGAGACAAATTAATTTCATTATTATACATAAAACACAAAGTTTTGAAATGTTTCAGTTACTCAAAACAGCTTGTTCTATGATTATTTGAATTTTTTTTAATTAACAAGAATACAAAGGACTATTTGAATACTTTTTACAATGCATTCATTCACTGTAACTTGGAGAAATATCTGCTTTGTGTTTAACCTAGGATGATAAGGGATACAACTCACATTCATGTATTTTGTTTGATGTGATAAAAGGACTATTATGAGAATTGGTATAGGAAAATATTTAATGAATTTGTGATCTCTTTAGCTATCAGCAGTGTTCAATACTGTATTAGTTCTTAACTCTAGGAAATATGTTTTTAATATGAAATTAATAGCATGTAAATGTATGACATACTATTAATTTCATATTATAATACGTTTGTATACTAAATTGTTATGCCTATAAGTATTAAAGCATATTCATTGTGCCTTTTTGAGATGTAGAGAGTGAAATAAGAAAAAATAATGTACATAGGCCAAGGAGACAAGAATGGGTAAATTTTTAAGCTGTATATCCTTGCTGATATAAGTATTCCAAGATGTATTAGCTGTCCCCTTATCTAATACACATCTTGCTGCCAAACCTTTGCTCTCATAGTTGCATTACATTTTTAAAAATAATTTGGACCAAAGCCTGTTTACATTAAATCTGTGATTAGTTACAATATTCTGTTTGCTTCCCTTCTTGAAAAGAAAAATCTTACACCATGGGTAACACAATTCCTATGCCATGACACAGAAGTTCCCACAGCTTTCCAATTTCATCAGAAATGGAGAAGCCCATTATGTTTCTGCAAGACAGCACTGCTGAAGGCTTCTGCCAGCCATCTAATAAAATGATAGCTATTTTGAGTTAAGCATTCTAATATAAGATCCTATCAAACCAAAGAATTTCAGAAGTACAGAGCTTGGTCTTTCTTCCTCCAAAGACAGCATCAAAATCTGATCAAGATAAAAGCAAAAACTTCTGATGAATATACACTACATGATTAAAACCCTAAGTCCCTATGGTTTAAACCTTGAAGACATTTTAATTATCTATTTAACATCTTGCTATTTCTGGAATTCTGACTGAGAATGTTTCTAACACAGTATTTCATGGAATGTCCTTTTCTCATACTGAGCCGCTTTTATACTCCAGATGTAAACACAAAAGCTTGCCTTTCATCTTTTTAAACTCCATCACATAAAAGGCAAAAACCCTAAAGACTACTTTTTCATTGAGTCTCCTATATATACCATAGATTATAAAATTAATAACCTCTTTTAAAATAGAAATCTCATTATTTTATTTAATGTTTATGTACTTCTCAAGAGTATATTTAAATTCACTGATTGTCATGATTTAATTTTATTTCTTTGAGAGGGAAAAGAAAGATATTTTAGATGTGATATACGTATTGAGATGTTTGCTTCCTTCACAGGAATTAAGTCATTACTCAAAATTTTCACTAGTTTTTAATCTTACCAAAGTAAAGTGATTATAATGAAAAACTCCCTAAATTTGAAAGTAGTATTTGCTAAATAAATTTTCATTCAGAACAGTTTGTCTGAGCTAAACTAAGCTCCATAAAAACCTCAAGAAAATTTGAAGTACCATATTACTAAATGTATCAGTATCACATATTCAGATACTCAAAAGTAACATTGATTTTTTACAAGAGAAAAACAAACATAAGTTTTAATATATGCTAGTTTGTGATTTTTCTTCATACATTTTGTAATTTTAAATTTTCTTGTCAGAAGTTTTAGCTGTACATCTCTGTTTCTCTGAATATGTCTGAAGGTTTAACTGTATTCTTCTGTAATTTTATGTTCACTTTACCTTTGAAAAGATAAATGGCATACCATGATACATTTTATATTGGCACACATATCCCAGAATGCCACGGTCATGAAACTAACTTTTAAAATTTAGTTTAAGAAGTGGGTAATGTGAAACAATAGTTGTTTCTAAAATGCGCCTAATTTATAATGAGATTTGGACAAAAAAAAAAAAATTCTCATTTGGGTTTATCAGCCTTATGGCCCTGATGGCTACTCATCGGAGACAGATTTCATCTTAGAAGGGGGTATTTGCTAACTAGGATTGAAAGCATCACGGTGGTGGCATGTTCCCAGATTACCACTTGAGATCCATTGCTGGCTTATCAACGGAGCAGCTTTGATTGCAATTTCACAAAGCCAGGTTCCTGCTGTCCTGGCTACAAGGTTTGTTTTCTTTTGTTGGTAGCAAGAGGGGAGGTGATGCTTGATTTTCTACTACCTCTAAACTTGAAAGCTTAATTTTGGCCTAAGGAAAGAAGACAGTTTCTTAAAACTGAAGTGTTTCCCTTAGTTGCATTAAGTGGACCATAAGAAATAGCCCTTTCTTGTTTTCTTGTTCATATTCCATCTGTCAACGTTTGGGTTGAATCTTCTTTGTAAGTTCAGAATGGCCTTGGAACCAGAGATCAAGATAACTGAGGTACAATGCCCAGAAATGGAGACAGAGCATTCACACAAAAAAGCAATAGTGAAAGAGAAAATGCAGAGGCACCAAGGCACCCACCAAATCAGTTCTAAGCTCCTCTACCTGACAATCAAGATCTTTTTGCAGCTGGCCATTGTTTTGTTTTCTTTTCAGGTCACAAATTTCTGTCCCATTTCATCTGTGATCTTCTCCATCTTTTCCTTATATAACTTCATTTACTCTGCCATGAAAAAAAGCATGTAGAGGAGTATAAAATATTCAGTAGGTTGTGAAATAAAAGATTTGACTGTAAAATAATACAGAAATAATGGAAGATAGGATAAAAAATTAAGTATTCCATTACCGAGAGATCTGAATGACAGCATATGCCTAAATTAGACTTTAAAGAACCACTAAAAGTTGCTTGAGTATGATGTTTGTATTTCCCACTTTGGTGTGGCTTGTTTTCAAAATGGATCATATATATTTGATATCAGAGATTATAATTTTTAATATATTTTGCATCAACATCTTGATTTTCATATCCCAAATGTGCAGTGCCTGTCCAACAAACTCTTCTGGAACAGAATGATGACTGAATAAGACCAACTGTAATATTTAGTAAACTAACAGTATGCATTGTGACACATAATTCTCACAAATATTAATTGTTAATATTAAAATGTAAATGAATGGCATTTATTCAAATAATTCATTCTAAAATCAACCACATTCATCTCATACAAAATAACTAGTTCAGTGATAAAATTATTGAGAGTAGAATATTTTTTGCTACTAAAAGTCACTCAGTCATGTCCAACTCTTTGCGACCCCATGAACTGCAGCAAGCCAGGCCTCCGTGTCCATCACCAACTCCCAGAGTCCACCCAAACCCATGTCCATTGAGTTGGTGATGCCATCCAACCATCTCATCCTCTGTTGTCCCGTTCTCCTGCCCTCAATCTTTCCTAGCATCAGGGTCTTTTCCAATGAGTCAGCTCTTCGCATGAGGTGGCCAAAGTACTGGAGTTTCAGCTTTAGCATCAGTCCTTCCAAAGAACACCCAGGACTGATCTCCTTTAGGATGGACTGGTTGGGTCTTCTTGCAGTCCAAGGGACTCTCAAGAGTCTTCTCCAACACCACAGCAGAAAAGCATTGATTCTTCTGTGCTCAGCTTTCTTTATAGTCCAACTCTCACATCCATACATCACTACTGGAAAAACCATAGCCTTGACTAGATGGACCTTTGTTGACAAAGTAATGTCTCTGCTTTCTAATATGCTGTCTAGGTTGGTCATAACTTTCTTCCAAGGAATAAGCGTCTTTTAATTTCATAACTGCAGTGATTTTGGAGCCCAGAAAAATAAAGCCAGCCACTGTTTCTGCTGTTTCCCCATCTATTTCCCATGAAGCGATGGGACCAGATGCCATGATCTTAGTTTTCTGAATGTTGAGATTTAAGCCAACTTTTTCACTCTCCTCTCACTTTCATCAAGAGGCTCTTTGGTTCTTCTTCACTTTCTGCCATAAGACTGGCATCATCTGCATATCTGAGGTTATTGATATTTCTCCTGGCAATCTTGATTCCAGCTTGTCCTTCCTCCTGCCCAGCATTTCTCATGATGTAATCTGCATATAAGTTAAATAAGTAGGGTGACAATAAGTGTGTCTAGAATCATCAAAATGTTTACGTGCCAATGTATCTGTAACAGACAGTGTGTCCAGGCCATAGAAACTTTCTATTGAAGATGGCCTACACAGTCTGCTGTAGGGACTTTTAAGGAATGTTTCCTTAAATTTTCAACCTGGTATGGTTTTATATGATCACACTGTCCCTATAAAAATACACATGCTCAGCTGAACATGGTGACTATCACTGCTTCATATAAGAAGGGTCACTGAAATACACTGTCTACTCAATGAATCATGGTTTTGCCAAGGCCACCAGAATGTTTGTTTATCAGGTGACAACAGTAATAGCAACAATTTATTGAGCATTTACTAGAAATCAAACATCAAAGACAGAGACAAAAAGTACTTGGGAAAAACGTAAGTTCACTTGCAGAAAAGTTTTCATCAGATTGCAGATTTTAGCAAAACTAGTAAAATTGTAAAGATATAAAATCAGCCAGGCATTTATCAAATTTGTAGTGAGTGTTCATGGCAGAAAATCAGTAATTTTTTTACATGATTATCATATTAACAGAGATTGTCACATATCAGCAGCATCACATTAGAAAGATCAGGATGAAATTACTTTTGTTAGAGAGTCATTCCCAAGAAAGCTCCAGATTTGGTTCAGTTTGGGTCTAGAACTAGACGGAATCTTTCTGTTTTCTGTTGTCATTATTGTTTACTCACTTTGTTTCTGTTTACCTTTTCTCTTTCCCTGATACAGAATATGATGTGAACCTTTCTTCTGTAAGGGGGGCAGGGGAGAGATGATTTCTTCACAGACATGATACTGGACCTTAATTCACTTAAATTTAACAATAAGCCTATGATGTTCACAGGTGCTATTTACTCACTGAATTTAAAACTACACCAGAGGTAAAGTTTAATTTGAATGAGTAATACATTACTCTTGGTAAATAATTTAGTCATCCCCCTTGAGAATGATCTAAAATGCCAGCACCCACTTGTACTATATGTATGGTCAATATTATTTTCTGTTTGAGACTCATGATGAGATTATAGGAAAATTAGAAACTAATTAAGCATATAGGACCAAACTTTTCACTCCCTAGTCCATTATATGCAGCCTATTACTCCTCCAGGAGCTTCTTAAACTTCACTTTAACAAGCTGGAAACACATTATGAAGATGAATGTATCAAGGTTCTAATACATATTTGCATATGATTAACAAAGCCAGAATAAAACACTCGCAGAACTATACTTGGTAGCATGTGGTCCTTTTTCTTCTGAGATATCTCTTCCATGCCTATTTGTTAATAATTATTATTAACAATATATTGATAATTAAATATATATCAAAAATATTATATTGATAATATAGCTTTGTACATTAAACTATCTTTAATATTATTGAAAAATTAGTTTAAGAAACTGAATGAAAATAGAAAACTATTTGTATTATGTCAATTTGACATATTTAAAAGACACACTTTATTTTTTTCTTTCAAAAACATTCAATAATTAATTGTCTAACGCACTAAGACCTCCTTTTGAGCTTAGGCCAATAAGTGGATCAAATTCATATGTGATTTGCATTTATTTGTTCATTAATAATTAAAGTGCTAGCATTTTTTGAGAATTCGTAAGTTAAGGTTTAGTAGAACCAGGACTGCATTGATTATAAAATGAAAATTAACTTTTGTCTTGTTCACGTTTACATTTTTCCTTTTCATCCCATGTGGTAGGGGATGACATAGGACAGGACTCTGGGCCTGAACATTAATATTGGAGTGAGGAACACAGAGAGCAAATGGGCTAAACCAGGCTGTTACTAAGTCCTGGAATTTCCACTGCCTTCTGGGATGCCTCCGATGCACCCCTCTTCTCCATCCTCACAGCCTCTATGAGAATTCCAGAAGTATTAAAATAATCTCTTCACTTCTCACTGGTCTGTCTCCAGGTCCTTTTCATCACCATCTCTTTTCCACATTAACAACAAAGGGTATTTCTAAAACAAGATAAAATGAAATTTAATTTCCCTTTCTAAAAACCACTGATTGAGTAAGTACCCAGTTTCAAAGTACCTAATCTCCATTTTCACTTTTCAACTTCCACCACCAGTATCCTTCTCCACCATGCGTGGCTTGGTTCATATATCCTCTGATCTATTTTCTCTTCTTACACCTTTCCTCCTCTTCTCCAGTGGGTCCCTATGTTCCATAGCCCCAAACATTCTCTTTCCAGTGTTTAGGACGTGACTAAACCTCTTTCCCCCTCCACATTATTAAATTTTAATGTCTTTAAAATGTAGAAATGATTCCTTGTTTTTGAAGATTTTTTAACCTTGAGTAAAATTAATCTTTTATTTCTCTGTACCTTTATTTCTCTCTCCCTCCTTCTCTCCCTTCCTCCTTGTCTCTCCCTCTCAGGAGTGAATAGATAGGCTGTATTGTGCCTGTCTTCCTATAATACTTAAGCAAGTCACGTTGTATGCTAATGAAAGGATGAAACAATATATTCTCAAAGGTCATTTGCCTGTTTAAGGAGTGAGGTAAAGTGTTAGTCACTCAATTGTATCCAATTCTTTGCAACCCCACGGACTGTAGCCCACCAGGCTCCTCTGTCCATGGAATTCTCCAGGCAAGAATACTGGAGTGGGTTGCCATTTCCTTCTGTAGGGGATCTTCCCTATCCAGGGATCCAACCTGGGTCTCCCTCACTTCAGGCAGATTATTTACTGTCTGAGCCACCTGAGAAGCCCATAAAGAGTGAAGGACTGCCCAGGTAAATAATAAACAAAGGGAAGAGAGTCACAAAGGCAGAGCCACACAGCATCAGTGACAAGGAGATCTGTCTTTGTTGTCATTCACCCAGAAAACTAAAGTTCTCATATGAAGACAGGGTTTATTCTAGTGGCTCAGATGGGAAAGCGTCTATCTGCAATGCAGGAGACCCGGGTTCGATCCCTAGGTTGGGAAGATCCCCTGGAGAAGGAAATGGCAGCCCACTCTAATATTCTTGCCTGGAAAATCCCATGGACCGTGGAGCCTGGTAGGCTACCGTCCATGAGGTCGCAAATAGTTGGACACGACTGAGCGACTTCACTTTCACTTTCATGGTGAGAGTAGTTCAACCACAATAAAGTGTTGGGTAAACTTATTCCAAGGCATTAGGAGGTTTAAGTTATATGCAAACATTACATTTCCAAATGAGTAAAGCTAAAATTTTAAGTATTCCAAGCATAAGAATAGTGTCTTTTATATAAAATAAAGCAATGCAATTAAAATACTTACTTATATTTTCATCATGGCTGCTACCAAGGTCATCATCACTGTTCTTGTTAATGTTAGTTACTTTGGATTCCACTGTATAGGCTTAATCTAATGCTTGCTTGAGTTAAAGAATGTGTCAGTTGGGCTATGGCCTCAATAATGTTGTATGATCACCCATTCCAGAACATGGTAGCATTTTTTAGAAAGCGTATATAGTCGACCCTTAAACGACATAAGTTTGAACTATAAGGGTCCACTTATACCCAGATTTTTTTTTTCAATAAATACATACAGCAGATCCGAGGTTGGCTGAATCTGTGTATGGAGGTTGGACTATGGGACTTGAGCACCCATGGATTTTAGTATCTTCAGTAGGTTCCAGAACCAATTCCCCACAAATACCCAGGGAGGCTATTTCTTGCCATTGCCTCCACAGATTGGCTGCAATTTGACTAATCTAAACTGGGTTTGGTTTTATCTCAGTTTTCTGCATTATGTCATCTTTAATCAACAGCTAACCAAGTTATTTTCTTCTCATGAAGAAAGACAGGAAGGCAAGAGGGCAAGTTACACTTCCCAGCATATTTCCCTGCTTGTGTTCCATTTGCTAATATCTCATTGATGCCTGGCCAGAGTCTAGGAGATGGGAGATATAATTCTGTCATGAAAAGGGTGAATATTTGCTAAACAATAAAATTATTGCTAATTTCATCTGACTAAAGGCAGGCAGTGAGTACTCAGATTACATGTGAGTACAATATACACGTTGCATATATTCCTTCTCCTCCAAAAATCTATACCCTGTGAGCCTCTTCCTTGCTTCTGATTTTAGAGGTGGTCATTCCTCCCAACCTCTCCTAACTTCCTTTAGGGTCAAAGTGAATTGTGCCTTGACTGTAAAGGTTTATTGGTCTTGTATCTTTCAGTAAAGAATCTGCCTACAATGCAGAAGATGCAGGTTCGACCCCTATTCGAATTCCAGAGGAGATCTGGCAAGCTAAGTCTGCTGCTGCTGCTGCTGCTAAGTCGCTTCAGTCGTGTCCGACTCTGTGCGACCCCATAGACGGCAGCCCACCAGGCTCCCTGGTCCCTGGGATTCTCCAGGCAAGAACACTGGAGTGGGTTGCCATTTCCTTCTCCAATGCATGAAAGTGAAAAGTGAAAGTGAAGTCACTCAGTTGTGTCCAACTCCTCCGTCCATGGTATTTTCCAGGCAAGAGTACTGAAGTGGGGTGCCGGGTCACAAAATCAAACCATGACTTAGCGACTAAATAACAATCTTGCAATTTGTAATTTTAAAGGTTGCTATGCATATTACTAGTATGTGTGGCATTATTTTTATGAGAAAACATATACTATATTTACACATGACTGCGTGCTAAGTCGCTTCAGTCCTGTCTGACTCTTTGTGACCCTATGGGCTGTAGCCCACCAGGCTCCTCTGTCCATGGGGATTCTCCAGGCGAGAATACTGGAGTGGGTTATCATGACCTTCTCCAGAGGATCTTTCTGACCCAGGTATCGAGTCCAGGTCTCCTGCACCTCCTGCACTGCAGGCAGATTCTTTTACTGCTGAGCCACCAGGGAAGCCCCTATATATACATATATACACAAAATATATATATATATATATATATATATATATATAATTTATTTAACTAAATACAATCAATGGCTAATTTGTTACCTAGTATTATACTTTAAGTAAGCCATGAAAAATTGGAGAAGCTATCAACATAAGTGGTAAATATTTCTGGTCAAATGCAAGGTAATTTGATCTGTTAACAAGATATGTTTCTTATTGAAATAAGAAACATAAGGACTTACTTATGAGGAATTTTATTCTCAATGACCAAAAACAGTTGTCAAAAAGATCAGAATATAATACTACACTAATTCCATATGATAGGTTTTGACATTAATTTGTCTTCTAATTCTAAAATGCCTTCCTATTTTAATAAAGATATGCATGGCCACCTAATCTGTTTTCTACCTTTTTTAGGACTTGTTTTAATAATGGCCCAGAAAATTAAATTTATGTATTTAATAGTATTATTGTAGTCTCATTTTTATAAGTAGGCTTAGTGTCATTTAAATGATGATACATAATATGCAGACACAAGAATAGTCTTGAGCCTTTACTAATTTTGCTTAGATGTTATGTATAGTTTCTTGTAACTAAAGAGCCTGGAATTAATCAACACATCATAGATTTAGAGAATTAAATATCCCAAATGAGAGGAATATATTTCCCAGATCCGAGATCAAATAAGTTACCATGGAAAATTATTAACAAAGGTCTCATTTAAGAGGATTTCAGACACTAAACTATGCTTAGTAGGATTAGTAGCATAATGCAGTACAAGGGCACTGACTAAGACTTTATGATTAATGTTTTGTTGTGGATGCAGGTAGGCTCTTGATTCTTGCAGCAAGAACTGTGCCCCACTCAAATGTGAGTGAATTGCAGGGAGGCACTGTGGTTTTAGAGGAAAACCTGACAAGTAGAATCAACACACGGGTAGAGTCCCAGATTTGCCTGCAATGTTCTATGATCTATCACAAAGTGGTTATAAAATGATAAGAGCAGACAGCCTATCTTTTCTTGAATTTGATGTCACAACTAAAACATTATCTTAAATTTAGCTGTTCTTACTCTAAATGGTTAAATTCACTGTTGTTCAAGATTTAAAATTTAATCTGAAGATTCTTTAACATTACAAAGAAACATAAAGTTACCCTAAGTTAAAATCAATTAGTGGACATTGAAATAACTACAAAGACCTCTGAAATTCTTCTTTAGGTTGCAATAAGTGAAAATATTTCAGGATTTCCTTTTGGTTTGTGCTCCTTACTCCATTAGGAGTCCCAAGGAGTAAAGGAATCAAGACAGATTTACTTTTGCTATAAAAAGTATGCACTTTTCACTGGAGGCAATGAATTTCTGAAAGAAGAAATTTTCTAATTCCTAAATACCTGACTAGTGGCATCATTTTTCATATATAAGCCTTTTTTCACTCATCATGAATTATTCATGCACCTACCTTAATTTTAATTACCAACCTAACAGACTTAAAAATCACACTGTACCTAAAAATATAAACTGTATCACACTGAAGTTGAGAATGCATTATTCTTTATACATAATTGCTATCATGCTGAGGTTGGGTTGCCACCTTTTCCTGTGAAACCACGAAGAGGTTCTGCATGTATGCCTTCAACATATGCACATGTTAGTTAAAAACAGACCCTTTTGGCAACCTTCTGTCTTCTAATACTTTTCATCCTGGAAGGTTTATTAGTTTTACTTTACAGAACGATTCAGCAGTTACTGCTACTAAATAGAAGACTTCTCACCAGATAATTGAGTCAGTAATTCACAGGGAGGACAGAAACTAGGGCTTTAAAAACTGCAAGTTAGAGGTCCTTCTAGGAGTTATTAGTAGCTCTAAAGCTCTGGCATAGTTCACTAGAAATGAAGTAGATCCATATGATAGTCTGTGCAGGACTGCCTCTGTGGCACTGCCTCTAGTACGACTATTCAAGATTGATACCAGTTTCACTTATTCCACTTATATACCCATGAGCCAGTGAAACAACTCTTTTTAAATGGTGTTGGTTACCCTTTCATGAAACGGGGAAACCAGGACTGCATTCTATATTCCAAATATCCTGTATTCAACTCTCCCAAACACATTCAAGTGAATACTCATTTCTTGGCAATAGAAAATACATTTTAAACCTTAAATTTCTAGGTTAGATTTAAGTATGCTATTAACTGTTAATCAAATGCCCTCTTTACTGATACTGTTTTTTTTTTAAATTATAAATTGTTTATTGACTCTATAAGTAACTATCAGAACTTGAAGTGCTGAAAAATCATTTTAGTATTATTGGTAGTAAGATGCTTGAAAAATTTTATGTCAAGATATAGTCTCTCTCTATATATATGTATAAATGTAGTCTGTCTATATATATATATATATATATCAGGAAGGTTTTACAAAGACTCAAGATTACAGGTTAAATGAATGAACTCTATTATGAAATCAGAAGAACAAATTACAGAAAAGTACTTTTAGTAGGATGTGATTTTTGTTAAAATATATACATTAACCCATTTGATCTTTGCAAAAACTATGTGCAGAAAATACTATTATTATAATACTTATTTACAGATGGAGGAAATGAAGTATAAGTAAATGTTTTTTAAATGGCCAATGAACCAAGATTTCAATCCAGGCAAACTAGTATCTGAGTATAATTCTCCTAATCCAGTCACTCACTGCTTTTTTAGAAGAGTGATTTTACAGAGTTAATAAAAAGAAATATATATGTGTGTATATATATATGTATATATATATATACTTTATGAAGATGCAAAGTATTTCAATATTCAACTTATAAAACATATTTCAAAAAATTCTCAAGCTGATTTGTAGCCAAATGTACTTCTGTACTTTACTCTGACTTCAAATCAATCTCCTCAAATTATTCCAGGTCATTTTGGGGGAATATTTCTGGCTGTAGGCTATCTCTTCTAATAATAAAATAAATCCTTCTCCTAACAACAACAATAAAAAAATGAGAAATGGCATGAACATGTAAAATCTACTCACACCTTGCCAAAACTACATACATCTCTTTTAGCCATTTTTAATACAAAGATTGTACCCTTGGAGAACAGGTCCTAAATTTGTCAACACAGCACAACAATATTAGAGATATTGGGGGGTTTTGTTTGTTTGTTTTTTGCTTACTAATTACTTGGATGATAATCTTCATGGAATTCTGCAAAGCAGAAAACAGAACACCAATAAACTCTGCAATTAGATCCCTTTGTTTCATTCTAAAGAACCTGAAATTTTTCAGGTGCTTTATAGTTTGCCTTTCTTGTCAATCTTATATTCCTTTTGGCAATTAGATGCCAACCACCCCAGAATGCATAGCCATTCAAACATTTATTCTTAAATTCCACTGCAATTAAAAACATCTCCAGTTAAGATACATAGCTTAATTTAAAGGACAGAGATTTATTAAATAATGAGATTGCCCATTTCCTATTATAATTTTTATTACCATATATTAGGAGTATTCAGTGCATTTTTTACCTTGTATTGTTGACTAAAACTGACCACTAACACTATGTTTCAATTTTGTCTCAATCTTTCAAACTATTGTAAATACTGAAACTGTATTGGAAAATTCCTATGCAACATAATCCAACAATGTCCTTAGTAGTTTGTGAAAAGCAATAAAAAGCCTTTGAACCAAACTCCTCTTTTTGGTGTTTGCTAAACCATTCCAGGGAATGTCATGCCTATTATATGTATCAGATTCCTTCTCATCATGATTTTGCAAGAAACTCTTTCCATATTCAAACACACCTGCTATAAACCATAACTGTGCTGGTTATTTGCAATATGTCCAAAGGTGAGCTGGCATTTACTACACTGAGGCTTTGAGAGCTGATTTTTAAATATTCAGGAATTTTGCAAGCCTGTTCTTAAACCATTGGAAGTTGAAATGGGCCATGGGTTACATAATGAAACTCTGACAAGCCTTCAAGATTAGGGGTTTTCCTCATCTTTGAGAGCTGTTTTACCCATATGCCACTGTGTTTAACAGGTATGATCATTTCCTAACAATGCTATCTGTTAACCTTACTGAAACCAAGGAATTTGTGGATTTCATATGGACTATCATTCTCATGCCTAGCTGCTCTTATATAAGTGGTTGAGCAAAATTATAAAAGATGGTTTTCTTCAGGTTACTGGAGAAGGAAATTAATTTTCACAACTTTTCTAGGCTTCCTGTTGCCAAAAGATCACTTTATGTGGAAAAAATAGAAGACAGTTCTGGTGACTTAAAAGTGATTTGTCAAGTTGTCTTAAATATTTCCTTTCTGTTTTAGCTGAGGCTTTGTTAGTCTACAAGCAGCACATTCAATATCTTGTCTTGTCTGTTCTTTACTTCTTTATGCCACCAAAGTTATTTGTTTTTAGCAGGCACTGTGCAGCTAGAACAAGGTACTTTGCTGCTCAGTTAAAGTTAACTGGGGCCACAAGTGGTCTTATACAAGATCTAGGGAACAGATGGACCAGTAAAGCAGAGCCATGGTGACCAGCCATAAAAGAAGTCCTCCCAGGGTGTCTTAACAACAGCCGAAGTATTACAGGCATTTCCTCTAGAGCCATCTGGCTTTGATTTTTCTAGCTATTTTTTCTGTTGACATACAGAGCCACAAAGTTAAGGAAGCAATAATTCTTCTCTAGTTACTGTAACTGCTGATGCAAAACCACCAATTTTTCTAAAGCTACTCATCAAGTACAGGGAGCCATCTCATAGAAGAATATTCTGTGGGTTAAAAGACTATGTTAGTTAAGAAGAGAGTGGTTCAAAGTTACACTCTAGTTTAAAGTCAGTGTATGTATTCTTATACGTTCAATTGATGTTTGTTTGTTTTATCCCAATTGAAATTGAAGACACAGTTATTCCCTTCCGCAATACTTAAACAAAACAAAACAAAACAAAAAGAAGCAAAATAATGGTACTCTTTTGGAAAGTTCTCCTTCCCCAACTCTCACTCTAAGATTTATTCTGACAATAACTGAAGTCATTTTAATGGTACCTAGGTAATAAATTTGAGTTATGTTTACTAAAGCTTTTGAAGTTTTGATCAGACTTATCATTCAGTTAAGGGAATCTCACAAACATTGTTGAAGGGGAACTTTCCCACTAGGAAAGGGCAAGTGACTGATGAGGTTCAAATGTAAAAGCATGTAGAAGATGAGGAAGTCAATTAGGGAAGAGGAGGTAAATTAAAATCTATGGTAGTGTTTGAGAGTTTTTGATGAATCAGTTCAGTTCAGTTCAGTCACCCAGTCATTTCCGACTCTTTGCGACCCCATGAATCGCAGCATGCCAGGCCTCCCTGTCCACCACCAACTCCCAGAGTTCACCCAAACTCATGTCCATGGAGTTGGTGATGCCATCCAGCCATCTCATCCTCTGTCATCCCCTTCTCCTCCTGCCCCCAATCCCTCCCAGCATCAGAGTCTTTTCCAATGAGTCAACTCTTCGCGTGAGATGGCCAAAGTATTGGAGTTTCAGCTTTAGCATCAGTCTTTGCAAAGAACAGCCAGGACTGATCTCCTTTAGAATGAATAACTGGGCTCAAATCAAACATTACATGTGATATAAAGACAGAAAATAGATGGCCCAAGATCAACCTTGATGCCAGAGTAAAACAAAAAGAGATGCTTGCCATTGTGGTCTCTCCTAAGAAAGAGTTTAAGGAAAAAGACTGGATTCTAAAAAAATGGTAAATAAATTAAAATGCTGAGATTGAATTGTAATCAATACAACTGTTGCTATTGCTAAGTCACTTCAGTTGTGTCTGACTCTGTGTGACCCCATAGACGGCAGCCCACCAGGCTTCCCCATCCCTGGGATTCTCCAGGCAAGAACACTGGAGTGGGTTGCCATTTCCTTCTCCAATGCGTGAAAGTGAAGTCACTCAGTCATGTTCGACCCTCAGCAACCCCATGGACTGCAGCCTACTAGGCTCCTCCATCCATGGGATTTTCCAGGCATGAGTACTGGAGTGGGGCGCCATTGCCTTCTCCGATCTAGATGTCACTAAAGAGATAAAACCATGAACAGAAAATGAACCATACTTTACAATCTACAGAAACATAGTCAGATATTCCATAGGGTGCAAGGTGGGTCTGGTTGAGGCCTGAAACTATAAACAATGCACAGATTCACCAAAAGGTTAAGACCTAAGCATAACACTATAGTATGCTTCCCCTCCCCTACACTATAGAGATAGATAATGGAAGCAGACTGATGGAAGTTGAAAGTTTGAAATCTTGAACTTAGTTAACAAAGACAGTAAAGCCTATTGATAAAATGAGCTAAGACTTTGAGATCAAGCCGAGGTAACACACTGAAAATTCTGAGTTGCTAAAGTGATATTGTTACTAATTTTCTCTGAGAAAATGACAGGCGGTAGGATTTATGAATATAAGGCCAGAAAGAGCTGCTTAACTGAACTTAAAAGAAGTTAGATTATCTTAACATTAAGTTATTCTTAAATTATCTTTAATTTATAGCATTTTTTAATACAAACACAACATGTATATTTTAAGTGACTTAGAGTGTTGTCTTCTGTGTAAAGACTGCACAAAAATATTTCCATTTGTTCTGTATTAAAAAACAAAAAGGGGGAACCAGAACAAACGACAAAAGGAAATTAGCTTTCAAGAGAAATAGGGATGAGTCTGTACACTGTCACTGGGAAGTCTATAAGGGCTAA
This sequence comes from Bubalus bubalis, assembly GCF_019923935.1. Lineage (NCBI taxonomy): Eukaryota > Metazoa > Chordata > Mammalia > Artiodactyla > Bovidae > Bubalus > Bubalus bubalis. Next base: position 166,644,066 of record NC_059157.1, read on the forward strand.
ACTTACACGGATATGAATAAGATGCTGAAAAATATGTCTTAAAGCTATATTTTCAAAGTAAGCACCTATTTACTTAGTTTACATATGATACACAGGGTGAGGAGTGCTAGGAAAGCCACCACTTGCCCCTACACTGATCATGAACCATATGCTGAGATAAGGCTACCAGAGGTGGTAATTTTAGACACTAGGTGTTCTGTACAACATTCAGAGCAGGTACTCAGTTAAACACTTACAGGTATTAGAGGGAGTGCAAAATTCTTTTCAAGGAAGCAGCATTCTTTGAGTCATATAAAGAATACCTCCTTCCCTGAAACATTCAGATCTCAGTATATTACTTGGAGTGCATTATAATCCTCAGTCTTGCGGGGCTTTGTAGCATAGCAGAGAATGTCAGACTGAAATAGTGGAGAGCTATCATGTTAACAGGAACTAGCTCTTGGTTTTTATAAAAATCAAGGAATATTGGAGATGAGAGTTCTCAAGATGGCAGAATAGGAAGATCCTGAGCTCACTTCCTCTCATGGGCACACTGAAATTACACCTATTTACAGAACAACTATTAACAAGAATGGAGAAGGAAATGGCAACCCACTCCAGTATTCTTCTCTGGAGAATCCCATGGATGGAGGAGCCTGGGGCTACAGTCAATGGGGTCACAGAGACAGACACGACTGAAGTGACTTAGCACAGCACATTAACAAGAAAGATCAGAACCTACCAGAAAAATCTTCTGCAACTAAAGATATAAAGAAATAATCCCAACAATGGATAGGAGGAACGCAGTTGCTGTAAAGTTAAGACTCACGCACTTACGTAAGCAATCCACAAAATAGGAGAATAATTAGAATAACAAGAGTTCTCCCAAATGAGAAAGAGATCTGAGGCCCACACTGGGTTCCTCAACCTGGGGGTCTTGCACTGGGAAGATTAGCCCCCAGAATGGTTGGTTTTGAAAGCCAGTGGGGCTCACTTTTAGGAGAAGCAGAGAGCTGTGGGAAAGAGAGACTTCACTCTTAAAGGGCACAAGTAATATTTAATAGAGTTCAGGAAAAAGAACAAAAGCAGTAATTTGACAGAAGCCCAGGTCAGACCCACCTGCTCACCTTGGAGAGTCTCTCAGAGAAGCAGGGGGCAACTGGAGCTCATCTTGGAGACAAGGACACTGGTATCAGCCACTTTGGGGAGCTGCTTCTACCATATGAACACTGGAGCTAGCAAGTGTCATGTGGGACTCCTCCCTCTAATTTACTAGTATCAGGACCTAGCTCTGCCTCTGCCCATCCGCCAGTAGGCACAAGTACTGGGACATCTCAGATCAAGCAACTAACTGGGTGGAAATGCAGCCCCACCCATCAGAGAACAAGTTGTTTTAAGACCCTCTGACTCAAAAGCCACCCCTGGACACAACCCTGCCCACCAGAGGGCCAGGACATGGTCCCACATATCAGTGCACAGGCACTGGACCCAGTACCCTCAGCACCCAGCAGCCAGAGACCCCCAGGTACCAGTTCTGCTTACCAGTGGTCAGAAACCCAGAAACTAATAAAACACTCTCAAGGGACTTCCCTGGCTATCCAGTGGTTAAGACTCAAGTCCCAATTCAGGGAGACTGGGTTTCATCTCTGCTTGAGGAACTAGAACCACATTCTACAACTAAAACTGAAGATTCCATGTGCAGTAACTAAGACCTAGCACAGCCAAATAAATCAAAATAAGTAAATATTTTTAAAAGACTCACAATATATATTCAAAAATTTATAGAATAGAAGACAGAAATGTATAGTTCTATAATAATAATGACTTCACAAACCACTTTCCAGACTAGATAGAACAAG